>NC_089847.1:17925547-18225547 GCF_035609145.1 Eleutherodactylus coqui | reverse complement strand
GAAGAATAACGAGGGTGTATGGATTACAGACATTTACACCCAACCGACAGATAGAAAGTACCTATTATTATATAACGTGTACGTAGAATCACATGTGATGAATCTGTTGATCACCGTCTACAACAGATGTGTGACTAATTCATGAAGAGAGGCTATCCTGATGACTTGGTACAGAATTTATGTGCCAAGGTACGTACAGTGGAGCGGGAATCCTTATTGAGAGTGAATAAAAGAGAAAGGGAATCCATGGGTATTCCTTTCATTCCTACGTTTGGTCCTCACAGCGGGAGGCGATCTCAAATTATAAGAAAACATTGGCACATCTTATCGGAGGGCTATCCGGAGATCAAAGAGTTTCAAGTTAAACCCTTGATGTGGTATGGTAGGGGGCCTAATCTGAAAGATATGCTGGTCCATGCTGCTCGTCAGGTGAGCAATACAAATTCTGAAAATCGGACATTTCTCCCGACTAAGAAGGGCAATTTTCCATGCCTTTCGTGTTGCGGCAACATGATTAAGGGTGACAGGTTTTCCCACCCATTGACTGGTGAAGTACACCACATAAGGGGCAGATTCACATGTGCCTCCTCATATGTGGTGTACTCCATTACAAGTCAATGCGGCCTCCTTTATGTAGGGGAGATGACGATGGAGGTTCGCAATAGGATTAATTGTGCTTTTATGACTATCAGGACCAAAAAACAGATTTACCAGCTGCCAAGCACTTTTTAGAGAGGGGCCACTCGGTTAGCCAGTGGCGCTACTGGGTCATTGACCATGTGCCTCGTATGCATAGAGGTGGTGAGAGAGACAATTGAAAATCAGGGAACTCAGGTGGATTTACAGGCTTGATACGCTTAAGCCCATTGGTCTAAATCTTGACTATAATCCATTGCCTAATATATGAATATGCCTAATCTGAATCTGTGTTTTTAATACACTTTTTCAGGATTTCGGGCGATGCTGGTTGTCCCTGTGGTACGTTGCACTGTGTCTGGATGCCTAAGGCTTTTCTATTCCAATAGCGATATTTTTTATGCTATATTCATAATAGGAGTGAAAGTTCAGAGTCTTAATAAAGATTTTATTTGCATGTGATCTCTTTTGCGATATGTGCATTTTTTCCCTAGCTGATTTTTAATGAATCGGCTAGATTAATTTAAGTGATATCTCCTGCGCATTGGGTATATTGGCGCTGCACTATTCTGTATAGCAGGCTTTTCCGATATGTGATAAGCAGGCATTAAGGGGTTAATGGTATTGTGGCTGTTGTAGCTTTACATTTGAACACGAGGCTCTGCACATGCGCAGTGGGATGTAGTCTTCGCCAAAATGGCACTGCCCACTTTTATGTGTGGGCTCCAGTAGTTACATGATCACTCGATAGGTTGAGTGCTCCGTGCATGCTCGATCTCGAGGATAGGTCAGCAATATTGTAGACCCACAAAACACCCTTTATAAGGGTTATCCTTTTGTAAACTACTAAAGGCCAATCCTCATGCCAGGCCGTCAATAGTAGATTAATGGGGCTTTTTTTTTTGTTGCCGGGAACCTCTGCCGATTACCTGCTTGCTGGGTAAGTGCACTCATGCTCTGGGGCGATTTCTGCAGGAAGCAGACAGCTCCATTCCCACAGCACTGGCCTGCCTTGGTATTGCAGTCCAAGTTCCTATTAAAATTAATTGAAATTTCACCTGCAATACCACGCCTGGCCACTGCAATGGAAACAGAGCAGTCTGCTTCCTACAGAAATCAGTTCAGGACACCGAATCAGCAAACAGCTGATCAGCAGAGGTCTTGGGCAACGCACTGAAGGTCCCACCAATCTACTAGTGATGGCCTATCCTGAGCATAAGCCATCAATGGTTTACAATGTAACAACCCCTTTAAACCAGCAGGGGGCAATGAAGAGCACAGGACAAAGCTCTGCTGACAATAGAGAACATAAAACCTGCGCTCCTTCTGTGGCTGGGTTTTCCACATGGACCATATAGTGTAATGAGCAAAAGTATTTGCATACCATGTCTTTCCCATGCACCGTAGGAAGGTTCATTAATCATTAATGCTCATTAGAACAGTGACTGGAATGGCGCTTTAATCTAGTCACGTACGCCAAATATATATACTAAAAAAGTCAAACTTTTGATGCAAACAAGGTCGCTATCCATTATCCATTGCAACTACTTCACATACACAGCCTCAAAATGCTTCATTATTTGGGCACTTTATCTCCAGCGACTAATTGCCCAGGACTGCGCACATTTAATGGATGCCAGCTCGCTCGGGGCGGTCTTGTATACTCTCACTAGGACTATTTTTTTGCAATTAAAGGCACTGCAGGAACGAGTCCCCACTGTGAAGTTTCTCTCCTCTGATCTTTCCCTCTGTGAAGGTCCGTAACCTCCATTATAATAAACCACTTGCAGTCTGCAGTAATTCCGAGGGTCCCGTCATCGCAGCGGGGGTGGGGGGGGTCCTCACAGTCAACTCACACCTGACTCGCTCCACCTTCCATAGATGAAGTCCGTGGCTTGGCGAATTAGTGCCACTTTTCTTCCATTATTTATAAAGACTTCCTATTGAATCAGTGATTGGAGTGGCGTGTGAGATCCATCGGCGTCCTACTGGGATAATTGCGGAGTGTGCTGCCGTTTTAGTTTAGCCAATTAAGTCCCTTCGTTAGCACATTGAATTACGAGGGCAAATCTTAAGTACTTACCATAAATTAACTGGCCTATAAAGCGATTGCCCTTATGGCCACTGCGACGCACTATTCTGCATACTAAGAACCCTCTCCATTAGTCCCAATGATCTCACAATGGCTAGCGATGTAATATTACAGCATCGTATAGATATTGCAATGTAGAAACGTCCGTCTGGTCTTCTTCCATCTTTGTATTAATAAGAGTAAATACCCAACCAGCAGGGTTTTAGGGAGGTTCCACTGGGTGGTGCAGGAGTAGTTATATGATTTGTAAGGCCTCATGTCCATGAGCTTAAAATCCGCAGCGTTTTTCCCACACGCGGATTCGTGCCCCATAGGGATGCATTGGACACCCGCAGGTAGTTAAATACCTGCGGATGTAATTTTTCCTGCCAGGCTCGGATCCGCGTGCGGGGAAAAAAAAAATGGACATGCTCCATTTTCGTGCGGGTCTCCCACGGGGACGGCTCCCGCAAGCTTCTATTGAAGCCTATGGAAGCCGTCCGGATCCGCGGGAGACCCGTACCAGAATTAAACTCACCTGCTCTGGACGATGCGCTTCTTCCCTTCTTCGCTGCCGGATCTTCTTTCTTCGGCCCGGCAGATGTACCCGGCGCATGCACGCGGCACGCCGCCAGCCCGAAAAAAAAAGATGCGACCGCGAAGGAAGGAAGATCCGCATCGTCCGGAGCAGGTGAGTTTATTCTGATTTTTAGGCGTCATATCCGCGGGGCAGGCGGGACCCGCTGCGGATTCTACATGAAGAATCCGCGGCGGGACTGATTTTCCCCGTGGAATAATGCATTGCAAGTACAAAACCAGTCTAGTGACATAAATTGTAACAAAGGGAAATGAAACATTCAGAAAGTTCATCTGGTGTCTGTATGGAGTAATGATCAACCATCGCGCCTTCATGATCGATGGCAGCCTGGAGACGATAAGCCATGTTCATGTATCCCTACTAGAGATGAGTGAGTATACTTGCTAAGGCACATTACTAGAGCGAGCAGTGCCTTAGCCGAGTATCTCCCCGCTCGTCTCTAAAGATTCGGGGGCTGGCGCGGGTGACAGGTGAGTTGCGTCGTGGAGCGGGGGGGAGAGAGAGATCTCCCCTCCATTCCTCCCCGCTCTCCCCCGCCGGCCCCCGGATCTTGGGAGACGAGCGGGGAGATACTCGGCTAAGGCATTACTTGCTCGAGTAATATGCCTTAGCGAGTATACTCGCTCATCTCTAATTCCTACACATCTGGACTGGAAGGTTATAGTATTCCTTAGTGATAGGAAGCTTCAATTCGTCGACTGTTGTAATGGGATGGCGATGGACTGATGAGGCCAAGTGCGGAGGTGATAACCGGCACAACTGTGTTTACTGGAGACCTAAAAACCCTGAAGTGACAATCAAGGTCGATAACAGCGGTCCAGGTATAATGGTCTGGGCAGGAATTTCGTATTAGGGATCAATAGTCCCACTCTTTTTGAAAGATCTGTGACAGGATACAATAAAGCCCCTTTTAGACGGCACGATCATCATGCAAATCGCTCGGTATATTGAGCGATTTGCGCAATAATTGTTCCGTGTGAACACATGAAGTGAAGAGTGATCAGTGATAAAATCGCTGATTGGATCTTTCATGCAGACCATATAATCATCGTTGGTCTGCTACTGCATCGTTGTTCCTCTATGGACGACTGCCGGTTTATTGTGAATGGAGATGGGTAGTCTGGAACGATCCCGAGCCGCTCTGCCACCATTCAGGATGATCCTTCTGTATAAAAGCGCAGGAGCGATCATCGCTGGGACGGCTGTCAGGTGCTTCGGCGCTAGACAGTCATCCCATGTAAAGGTGGCTTTACTTGGATCGGCTTCAACACTGTTAAACTCATCATGCAGGATTGGGATATTATTAGAGATGAGCGAGTATACTCGCTAAGGACAACTGCTGGATCGAGCATTGTCCTTAGAGAGTACCTGCCCGCTCGGAAGCAAAAGGTTCGGCTGCCGGCGCGGGTGAGAGGCGAGTTGTGGCAGTGAGCAGGGGGGTAAGCAGGGGGGAGAGAGGGAGAGAGAGCTCTTCCCTCCGTTCCTCCCCGTCGCTCCCTGCTTGCCGCCGGCAGCCGAACTTTTTCTTCCGAGCGCGCAGGTACTCGCTAAGGGCAATGCGAGATCGAGTAATTGCCCTTAGCGAGTATGCTCGCTCATCTCTAGATATTATCACTTACATATGGTGGCAGACAGACAAGTCCCGCAGTGTTGGACAGGTAGACGTTGGCTGGCTCGCTCCCTGGAACTTACCTTTAGGGCTATATAAAGGATAAAGTGTACACACATCCCACATCAACAGTCGATGAACAGAAACTTGCTGTCACTGAGGAATCCATTAACAGTCCAGTCCTGATGTGTAGGGATGCCTGCAACCATGAGGCTCATCGTCTCGAGGCTTACATCCATCTGGAGGGTGCGATGGTTGATCAGGATGTCCAAAACAGATGTCAGATGAACTTTCTAAAAGTTCAACTTTAATTTCCAATTGTTACAATTTTTATCATAGAACTTCTTTTTTTTATGGCATTGCATTAAAAATGCTATAACGACTTCTGCACTACCCTGTACATTTCATAGTTAGGCCCCATCTTATTTCACAAACTCCCCCAAAACCAAGCAACATGCAAGCACTCACCTGAATATTACCCAAAATGTTCTGCATGAGAGCGACGTGCAAGACGATGAGCGGTTCCCCGGGCATCGCGTTATGGGTGAAGGTGAAGCATCTCCTGTAAGGGCCGACTCTCCGCTTCATATCTGTCCAGTTCCGGACGGGATGCACGGCCTCGTACCTGGCACAGACAGACATCATCATCTCAAGTGTCTTTCCAGCAGTAATACATGTACATCCCTTGGCCTTATACAAATGGCCAATACTTACCCCCACGGCCCTTAGAGAGTCTCCTTACAAACTCTGCATAGGACTTTCCCTGCTGAAAAATTCTATCCAACTTGAGTTCTGCCTGGTTCAGGAAAAGCGGGTTGGCATTTAACCCTTTCTAATCCATTTACTTTTTCTCATCCATTCTCCTCAGCTCCAAATAAATTGAAGCTGGGGAGAATGGATGAGAAAAAATAAATTCTTCCTTTACCCTCCTGATCTGAAAGAGTTCAGGAGGGCGCCGGTGGTCACATCACCGTTGGGGGAATGCGGAAGTATTACTTCCGCATTCTCCCTTCAGCCTCCCAGCTCGGCGATCAGGTAACAGCTGGAGTCAGGTGACAAACGGCGGTGACATGATCGGTTAAAAACCCTTTCTGCCTTCTCTTCGGGGGTCCTTGATGAGGATCAGTGCAGGAGTGTATCTGTACCCGATGTGTCTGATGAGCGGGTGCAGATGCACTCCTGCACTGCAGTGTTGGGCCTGTCCAGACATCGGAGCTGTGGAGGAAAATGATGATGTCAGGGCAGGCCCGACATTAGATTGGAAAGGGTTAATACATCACCTGTTGTATCTGCCATATGCGCCTGCGCTGGTATACCTTCCAGGCAGGTCTACAATTAATGGTGGATATATTGGTCATCACTCAACTTCCCAGAAATATATAGAAGTAGAAAACATCTCATGAAATTATTATTTCTTTATGACAACTTGACAAAAAATGACGACTTGAGGACTTCCATTCATTGGGGATTTCACAGTTATAGGGCAGAATGCAGTCTTGTATTCGCTTCCAGGCAAAACGGTTCTGTTTGAAGGTCCCCATATACATTGTGGCCATGGCACTGCAACTGCTAATTGTTACGCTTCATCGGCACTTGCCGAGATTTTATATATATTACAGGAGGAGAGGGGGGGAGGGGAGGCATGATGGAAACCTTTATATATGTTACAGAAGGATAGAAGGGAGAGGAGGACATGATGGAAACCTTTATATATGTTACAGGAGGAGAGAAGGGAGAGGAGGACATGATGGAAACCTTTATATATGTTACAGGAGGAGAGAAGGGAGAGGAGGACATGATGGAAACCTTTATATATGTTACAGGAGGAGAGAAGAGAGAGGAGAACATGATGGAAACCTTTATATAGGATACAAGAGGAGAGAAGAGAGAGGGTGACCTGATGGAAAACTTTTATATATGTTACAGGAGAAGAGAAGAGAGAGGAGGACCTGATGGAAACCTTTATATATGTTACAGGAGGAGAGAAGAGAGAGGGGGACATGATGGAAACCTTTATATATGTTACAGAAGGAGAGAAGAGAGAGGGGGGCATTATGGAAACCTTTATATATGTTACAGGAGGAGAGAAGAGAGAGGGGGGCATTATGGAAACCTTTATATATGTTACAGGAGGAGAGAAGGGAAATATAGTGGAAGCTTTTGAGCACTAAAAGTAGTGTTTATTTCACTAAAGACTGTGAACAGTTTGGTTCCGCTAGAAGGTTCCATCTTATTACCGTTTTTGGCACCTGTGATAAAACCCCCAGATGGAATTCCATAGAGGGTACAAAACTGAGGTGTGAATGCTCCCTACTCTCTAGTCAGTGGCAGTGTGTAGTGGTGCCCCACGTGGTCACTGCACTGACAGGTGGCCAAAATGTCAAACGTCATGGAGTGCACTTACTCACTAATCTTCTGCAGGACTTCACAGGGCGACTGCCAGGTTATTCTCTCCAGGTTTAAGAATCCTACGGAGAACCACTCGGACAGCATGCATTTCAGGATCCCGTTCATCTCCTAGAGGAATGTTAAAAACATGTTTAATCCGTTTCAACAGTAGGCAGTGTGAGATATCACAAGTTATACGGATTTATCTATATAGTTTAGTTGTACATTTTTTTGCAGATACTCAAGCAGAAAACATCACCATACAACAGACAGGGACCAAAGGGTCCAACACTAGGAGCGCACTATGAAACCAACCATCCATTCTACTTCTTAACCCCTTAACGCTAAAGGGCATACATGTACACGCTCTGAAAAAAATGGCAACATTTAGTTATTTCATCCCATGTAGAAATTTTTTAAGTTGCCCAGTGTATTAAATGGTAATGTTAAAAAAATACCACTGTTCTTGCAAAAAATAAGCCAACAGAAAGATAAAGAATTTTTTGAAAGGGGAGGTGGGGGGGGGGGGGGGGTAAAAAGGTGCTCTTCACAGTAACAGGAGCTTTTCAAGACAGACAAGAGTCCTCCACCCCTCCATCGCTAAAAGAGGTCAGGACAAACCATCCATATGCACATCACAGAGGGGTAAGTCAACGACTGGGATCCCCCTATTAGTCAAAACAGAAAGGGTTTCTCCTATTAGTAGACTCAAGCCATCCATAATGGGTGGCCATTAACAGGAAAGTCACCTAAGGGTATGTTCACAGGGGACAGGTTTTTTTTCCGCACGGATCCTGCATCAAAAATGGTGTGATCTGCGGATTTCTGCCACGTATCCACACGTGGATTTAGCTCTACTCAATGGGAACATCCACGTACGGATCAATTAGCTACAGAATCCACATCAAGAAGTGACATTTCACTTTTCTTGGTTTTGGGGTCCGCACAAGGAAAAAAAAAAGCGCCATATAGACTACGGTGCGGATTCACATTGACAGTAATAGAACATTTCTGAAAAGTGGATTTGTGTTGATTTCTGCAGAGAAAACCCGCAGTGTGACCCGACCCTCAGACTACAAGCAGGTGATAAGAGCACCACGCGGAAGCTTCTACTGTTGGCAGCGACTGCAATCGGTCCGTACTGATGAATGGGGCTGCAATGAACGTACCCTTGTTCTAGATTTGGGTGGTGGTCTCATCAGTCAGACCCCTAAAGGCTCAACACAGTAAATTAGATTTCTGTGAGAACTCTACCCAATGATTTTATCATATGTGACGGATACAGCCAATATGGCCGCCAGGACAGCTGACAAGGAGGTGGTCTTCCCGCGTCCCGTCAAGTAACGACAGGTTAACTGCCATTCAGGAAAGCAATGGAGGAAGTAGAAGTTGTCACCCAGCTTTCCAAGAACAAGAAACAGCTAGGAAAAGGTTGAAGAGATAGAAGACGACGACTTTATAACAATTCGCCAGTTAATGTCAGAAAACTAAATTCTTTCAAATGTGAGCCGCTGTCCTCGCGCCCCCCCGACCGTAAATCCTAACAAGCGCCATCGCCTCCAATTATAAAAGCAGCTGGAACTTCGGCAGCCTGAAGACGCAAATGTCAGCGCTTAACCTATTTGTCTGCTTTTTAAAGCCATAACATTTTACCAGGAACCGTGTGCAAAGTAAAATGACGGCGGGTCAGCGGCTTCAAAGGGGGCACAACGGGGCGGAAAAGATGTAATTTAGTCATGTTTCTTTTTTCGGAAAAGTGTAATGTGCAAAGAGAAAATTAAGTGGAATTGAAAGTCATTATGTACCGGCACACGGACATATAGTCACATGGGCAGCAGGGGCCAATCAAAACAGCGTGTAGCATCTTAGACTACCTACTAACACACAGTGTGCATCAAGTAGCCGGAGAAGCGGGGCGGACATCTTTGTTTGTCCAGGAACGGAGGGTTGCTTTAAAAGCAGCACTCTAAACGCCGGTCATAGTATGATCCCCGCCGGCATGCGCATCTTCATACATTAGGCAATTTTGGCATCTACGGTAGTTTCTGGTGTAAATTCTACATAAATGTGCGAGTTGTTTTTTAACCCCTGAATTTTACAATAACCTCAAAAGCCCCTTAAATGGGTTATGTCATTAAATAAAAAAAGAACAACAAACTATATTTATGTATTCCTCCCCATCAGTCTTCTTACCGCATCTTCACCTCGCCGATTTGCTCCTCCAGTCCTTCGGGTCACCTCCCCTCCAGCCAGCTGGATCCTCCTCTTCCTGTTTTGGAGCAGTCAACTTCCTGCAGGGCAGTTAACGCTACGAGTGACCTGGTGTTCACTGCCTAGCAGGGTATGCTGAATCCTCGGCAGCCAGCTTTAGCGCGCATGCGCGATATCTCGCCGCTAGTGTTTCATATAGTAGCCCTGCTAGGCAGTGAACACTACGCCACTAATGCCCGGGTACACTCACCTACAGGAACTGGAATGCCGGCAATGTACACTTCGTTACATGAAGAACAGGATCTGACCAGCTGGAGGTGAGGCGACCCAGGGGATTGGAGGAGCCAGAAGCAGATCGGCGAGGTGAAGAAGATGGCCTGGGGAGTCAGAACCCTTTTTAAGGGAACGTTCACATGTAACAGAATCCATTGGTGTGAATTTTGACGCAGATCTGCAGCAAAGTTCACCCCTTCGCCTGACACTGTGAAATCAGCTGCACATCAGCGCAAATCGTGCGATTTTTGGTACAGATTGACATCAAAATCTACAGCGGAAAATATGCTGTGGATTTTTGTGTGGATCTGCAGTAAAATCCCAAACTTGCTGCTGATTGATGGGGCTGATCGATGGATAGGTAAAAGGTAAAGTGCCCTGGTGTAAGCACCGAGTCATGACCGACTGCTAGTTTTCTTGGCAGACTGTTTTTGCGGGGTGGTTTGCCATTGCCTTCCCCAGTCAACTTTTACCCCCCCAACAAGCTGGGCACTCAGAAGGATGGAAGGCTGAGTCAAGCTTGAGCCGGCTACCTGAACAATGCGGGGATTGAACCAGCAACCTTAACACTCTGCGCCACACAAGGCTGTGCTAATTGATGGGGCTGATCGATGGTGCCCTAATGTCTGAGATCCCGGCCAATCATAAGAATGGGGGTCTCATGTTCCCCTCTGCTTTCACTACCAGGGTCACGTCTTCCCCCACAGTGAGGTCAAAATGAATGGAGCCCTGGCCGAGCATGCACAGCCACTGCTCCGTTCCATTCTATCGGGGTGATGAAAATACCTGAACGACACGCCCGGCTATCTTCACAGTCCCACTGAAGCTGATGCTTGTTTAGCCTACGCTCCATCTAGTCTCCTCCTCCTCACCGCGGAGAGGTTCAGTAACCCCACAATGCGGAAGATGTTCTTGAGATCGGTGGGAGTCTTAACGCTGAAACCCGAACCGATCAGCAAGTTATCTCCCACACTGTGGATATTGGGCAACTTATAATCTTGGCACAACCCCCGGCGCCATACATTTTAAATGGATACTCCCAGGATATCCACAGAGTAGGTGATAAGTGTCGATCGACGACGATCTAATCACGAACATTCCCACCGATCACAGCAGGTATCCTATGAATAAAGTGACGGTCAAGCCTACGCTCCGCCGCTCCATTCACCTCTATGCAACTAAACAAAGTTGCTGAGCGCCAATCGCGCCCATCTGTATTTTCAGCGAGTGAAGGCGCACCCATGTTATACCAGCCTTTATAAATCCAGTACAAACTACCTAGGGAATATTAATTAGCCCTCATGAATAGTAATAAGGCAACTCGTTCATTCCATAAGAGCCGTAGACTTCAAGGAGCCGCATTTTCACGAGTGTAATTACTGCCAATACGTTTCATTGGAATAATCTTCCATAAAATATATTTTTCATTAATATCCCCCTAAAATACCGTGAATACCCCGGCCCGTTTATCAGCCTCTTAGGAGGAGTTTAGATCTCAAAACTGCGCCGCGAAAAAAATGTTTTCCATTTCATGTATGCCTGGCCTCAATTAAATCTGAAAAGATTTAATTGTGTGTACCTTGGGGTGCTTTCAAATCAAGAAGCCGTGTTCAGAAGAGAGATAAGGGAATGCAAAAAGCCATTTTCTGAATGCAAATGGACAGGGAACAATATAGGAGGGAGATTAGGAGAGTTCGGTAAATAGAAAAAAAATAAATAAATAACTGTATGCCAAGTGCGTTCGTACATTGTGCGGAGAACTGAATCAAAATAAAGTACAGATACAACAAGCCGGCAGTCAGCCGCTAACATTCAATGCATTCGCGTTTCCTATTAGCTTTACGTGCACCACATTGACCTCGGCAATATTGTATCTTGCTTGGAATAAACAGGCCAACGCTGGGAACTTTGTTATTAAGCATCCGGGACAAGTTGGAGGGGATTTAGGATGTTTTTTTTTTTTCCTTCCCGATGAAAATAAAAGCAGCGTACAGGCAGCCCCCTTTTTAGACGGGGAGGAAAGCCGATCGGGTTTTTAATAGTCTGATGTTATTTTTGGCGCAGAATGTTTGAGTGCGCATTTAGCATCTTCAGAGAAACTGAAGGAAAGGCTAACGAGATTGAGTCTGTTTTGAGTGGATTCGTAGTATTTGCACAAAGTGCTCGGAAAGTTAAAAAAAAAAAAAAAATCCGAAAGTAATTTAAAATTTAGTAGAAAATGTTCCATTCTGAGTAATTGGAAATTCCAAGAAAAAAAATAATAATATAATTGCCGAGCGTAGAAATCCATTTATACCAGAAATAGACGAGAGTCCAAATAAGGGTCTTTGATGCGCCTGCATCCAGGTCACATTGGCAGTTCTGCAGAACGGTTATTTTCTGGAAAAACATCTATGTGAGGACTTGTTTTCTTTGCAGGACAAGTTGTATTTACAGGTTAACCATTTAACGTACCATGAAGTGTATTGGGAGACTTAAAAAAAATTCTGTGGGAGTGCAGGAGTGTAAGGGGCTAAAAATTACTAGACAATTTTTCTTTTGGGGGGGGGGGGGGTTACAGCATTCAGGGCGCAGTAAAAACAACATACACCGTATATACTCAAGTATAAGCAGAGTTTTTCAGTACATTTTTATGCTGGCGCCGGCGCTTGATCATTCACAGCCATTTAGTGAACATCACTGAATGGCTGTCATTGGTTCATCGAGCGCCGGCTGTGATTGGCTGGCGCTCGATCCAATCACAGCGCTTACTTACTGATGGCGGGGGAATTCAAAGCCAAGCAGAGAGATTACAGCAGGGAGAATTACATAGCAGCTTGTCGCACCGCCGGGTAGACCATCGCGCTGGGGACACAAGACGCCGGCTGGGAGGTGAGTATTGTGTTTTTTTTAACCTAGTCTAGTTAGGCTTATACTTGAGGCACCAAGGTTTTTCCATTGCTCAACTGTCCAACGACGACGCTTCTTGCACCATTGTAGATGGGCCAGTGCATAATGGACGGCGTAAGTGCAGCAGTATAACCCTTACATCCAATAGCGTGCAGTTCCCATCACATGCTATGGCCGACTGCATGTTAAGTAGCATGGTGTAGGACACGTGACATGCTAATAATGCATGATCCAATCTACTGATAGAATAGGTACAAATACTTTTGGTAGGATTCTATATGCTCACTGGCTTTCCAAAACACTGGAAAGAAAAACTCTGGAGTATGTGCAAAACTGAAGAGAAAAAAAGTTAAAAATTGAATCCATTGGTGTTACATAGAGAACATTTACGATAACTGGTTCCGGAAGTGCAGATGCAATGAAGAAAATATCTAAAGATGTAAAAACACCAAGTGAGCCGCTTCACCTCCCGCTTCCGTATCATACAGGGAATTTTTCTAATTGCCATCAAGTTAATTGTTGGTAATGATTTGAGCTACAAGAGTTATAACCGCAATCCTACAAATCTTCCAGAACTTCAGTTTAGGCTCATATTTTCACGAAGTTGTGCTTTGAAGGAATCTTGAATTAGATGTAACGATCTTCGTAGCCTCACGTCATTACCCGGCCTCAGATGTAAAGGCGGACAAAAAAAAAAAAAGTTTTGCATAATTTAATTTACTTTGCTGAAACAATGAAGAAAGTTGTAAAAATTATGTCCTTTCAAAAGTAGAAAGACTCCTTGACTCGACCCCAGCCGTCATGTGGCTAGGAGTTAGAACTTGCCTATCATGTAGTTCTAGCTGGTCCTAGAAAAACTGGGTGATAACCAATTGTGACCGTCACCGATAATCAAAAAGGGGCTACCTTAAAAGTGATGAAGAATTAAAATAAAACTACAAGAATTATCAGTCAAGGATGGAAAAGTATTTAACCCCTGAAGGACCAGACACTTTTTAGTGATTTTATTCATGTGGTGGCTTTTTTTCCCCTTCAGCTACCAAAATGAATTTTTGCTGTGTTTTTCCCCCCATTACATATATTTTATTCTGTAATTCTTTATAACTTATTATTGTAACTATTTTTGTTTTAAACATCTATGACTCCATGATGTTATATTAGACCTCTGGGGGTCACGTGATCACCAAGTTGCATAGCAGAAGTAACTGTTTCACTCTTTATTACATAGCCCTTCTCCTCCGGGTCCTCGGCTGTGGCTGACAGCCGAGGAACCAACTTGCTCCTATTTGATTGCAGGAGCTTTAATCCTGCACTGTACTTTTGATATCAGCCGGGAATAAAGCCCAGGACCATGTGCCATATATTTACCGCGCTTGGTCCTTAAAGAGATAAGGGAATTGTCCAGGATGGCAGAAATCTTAGGACCTTTCACACAGGACAGAAAAAAACCTCAGTTAGCAGTGCCTACTTTGATGTGGAATTCAAACGGCATATTCCGCAACCGTTGTGGAATATTCCTTTCCCTGTAGAAGTTCTCTAACCTGGACCTGCGATGTTCGAACCTCTATTTCCTACCCAGATCCGTCACTGATCATAAGATTTATTTATTTTTATTCGGACCTGTGGTGTCGACGCCTGCGTTCCTAGTACGGTTCTCAGACCTAGACAACATCTTAGTAAAACATATCTGCTCTGTTCTAGAAATAGTGCTTTACCTGTCCGAGGGTTGTGTGTGGTATTGCGACTCTTCCCCTTTCAATTCAATCGAGTTGAGTTGCAATACCAGACAAAACCTGTGGACAGGTGTGACGCTGTTTCTAGAAGAAAGCACTCTGAAGAAACTAGAAGAAAGTCTCTGTGCATGTCATATTATTGCATCGGGCTAACTGTTCAGCTCTGGATTGGTCGGGATAAAGTAGGCTGGCTTAGTTATTAAAGGCTCTGTACAACATCACAAAAACATGGTTGCTTTCTTCTAGAAACAGCGTCACACCTGTCCACAGGTTTTGTCTGGTATTGCAACTCAACTCGATTGAATTGAAAGGGGAAGAGTCGCAATACCACACACAACCCTCGGACAGGTAAAGCACTAGTTCTAGAACAGAGCAGATTTGTTTTACTAAGATGTTGTCTAGGTCTGAGAACCGTACTAGGAACGGAGGCTTCGACACCACAGGTCCGAATAAAAATACATCAATCCTTTTATTTGTATAGCGCCAACTTATTGCACAGCGCTTTTAGGTAATTTATTACCCCCCACCAAGCTGGGTGCTCATTTTAACGACCTCGGAAGGATAGAAGGCTGAGTCAACCTTGAGCAGCTACCTGAACTACGCAGACATTGGACTCACAACCTTCAGGTCGTGAGCAAGAGCT
Organism: Eleutherodactylus coqui; assembly: GCF_035609145.1. NCBI lineage: Eukaryota > Metazoa > Chordata > Amphibia > Anura > Eleutherodactylidae > Eleutherodactylus > Eleutherodactylus coqui. The sequence goes on along the minus strand of NC_089847.1, from coordinate 18,210,496 downwards.
TAGGACAACATTTCTGCTGCCTTAGCCCTCTGTGCCACACGGGTAAGGATGTTGCCTTCCTTGACAGCCCCTTTAAACTGATTTATACCCAATGTACTACAGCACCTTCAAAAGGAAGCAAAAATAAACTATAAAAACACGAGAACAGATCATTAGGCTTTCTGGGTAATTGGATACTGAATTAAAGAAATTTCACTGTTTAATAGAAAAACGCATGCAATTTTATTAACAATTTACAGAAAAGCCATCCAATCTTGTGGCAGATTTTGCTGTGGGAAGGGACTATTCGGCCACCTTCACATGGGCAATTTCCATTGTGGGCTTTCCATAATGGAAAACCTGCAGCAAATACAAAGTGTCCTAAATAGTTCAGATCTGGCAGTAGATTTACTTGCAGAAATGCTGTGGATTTAGAATCCAAAGTGTTCTTAAAACACTTTTTTTCAAGTCCAAAAACACTCCGGAAACCCTTGAAGGGCTTCTTCACATTTCATTATGGCACCCGTCTTGGTAGGCTTCCCATATAGATCCCAAAAACAGCACCCCTGGAAGGACCCTGGATGTTATTCGTCAACTACTGAAAACTGGTGAAAGAAGACCAATAGAAATCCGTTTCAGCACATTTACGTTCGTTTCTAGCATTTTGTACCAGAGAGAACAACAAGGTGAACCCAGTTATTCTTTGGAGCACAAAATGCCGAAAGAACATATTGGTTGGCTCTGTAGTTTTCATTAATGGTTGGAAAGGTTCTGTTCAGGTCCTGTGCAATTTTTGGGCTCTTAATTGGAAAGCCTGATGTGGCCCCTTGATGGAGGCCAAAGTGAGATGTGAACAGACCCGAACCCCTAACTCCTGCCCCCTTACACACTGGGCTCATGTATATGCAGAACAAATCCTCATTCTTACAACTCTTTCCTTTCTCGCCTCCTTCCATAACTTTCCATGTTTAGGAGCGCAGTGTACTAATATTACATAAACTCTTGCTAGGGACCTCTGCAATTATCCTGATTAAATGCCTATTTAGAAGCGACCTACTGTGATGTAAAGTGCAGCTCACGCTAAGGTGAACATTATAGAGTGTGCCATACTGTGAGCAACAGGTTAAAATGTCCTTTAATGGTCCATTTACAGCAATACTCACGCAACAAGAACTGTTTAAAAGGATGAAGAAATATGAAGCAGCTGGAACGCCCAACCTAACGGATTACAAGCCAAATCCTTAGAGTTCTACATACTACCCCTGCTCATAATAGCCTGGTTATCACTTATTTTGAATTCACCCGTTTTCTCTTTTTGATAACTTTTTATTCCATTACTTTTTTATACAGCGCTAACTGCGTGGGATAAATATTACGATATTTCAATAGTTCGGATTTTCACGTAAACAGCGATATCAAATATGTGCAGTTTAATTGTTTACATTTTAAACTTTTAATTTTTTTTCTTTTTAATGTTAAAAACTAATTTTTCTTCGTCTCCGGAGGGGACTCGAACTTGCAATAATTTCATTGTTTGTACCATATACTGCAATAATACAGTATTGAAACAAATGCTATGTTTTTTTAATGTTGCCTATGAAGTCCAGTCACGTCATTTTTGCATCCCATAAAAATTGATTTATTTCATGGGAAAATGAGAACGGACATGCCAGTTCTCAATAAAGAATTCACGTCGGGAAGACCGCATGTGGCTAATCCAAGTGCGGGTCCACGGCATCTTCAAATGCAAATACATGGCAGAAATTCAAGGCTTAGCCTTAGATCTCTTCTACGTACCATGAGGCGATTCTGTATTGCACTTTTCTGACAAGGATTTTACACTCGTCAAAAAAAAAAAAACAATCCCATTCCCAGAAGTTGTCATTTTGCTGTAAACCCGTCCTACAGTTCCATCTCAGGCAGATCTGTAATTGATGACAGTTGTGGTGATTAGATGGACGGTCTTGTCACCGGAGGCCCTAAAAGTGGTTTCCCCCTTGGCCTATAAGAGGCTCCTTGTGTGTAGTGACCTCTTCTTTCGCTTGTGTGGAGCTTGTTGACCACTAGACGCCTCTACGACGCAGAGAAGAGATTTCACCCGATTACCAGAGTCTGAGAGGGGCGCATTATTGGGATGTGAGAAGCTGGATGGTCGTATCAATGAATTGTCCCCCACGGGGCCATTTTGTCCAGACTGGTAGGAGGTGTTAGGACCAGTGGATGGGAAGACACAAGGTGACCGGGCTCAGGACGCCCCCTACAGACCAGCAGTAGAGAGGACTGTCTGACCTGACTGGTAGAAGGTGTTGGGACCAGAGGATGAGGGCACACAAGGTGACCAGGCGCAGGACCCCCGACAGACCACCAGTAGAGAGGAGCGTCTGACCAGACTCTTAGGAGGTGTTGGGACCAGTGGATGTGTGAGGGCATACAAGGTCACTAGGCTCAGGATGCCCTCGAAAGACCACCAGTAGAGAGGAGCGTCTGACCAGACTGTTAGGAGGTGTTGGGACCAGTGGATGTGTGAGGGCACACAAGGTGACCGGGCTCAGTATGCCCTCGAATGACCACCAGTAGAGAGGAGCGTCTGACAAGCCCAACATCGTTACACCCCGGCGGCTGTCAGAACTATTTCTAGGCACTTGGCTGAAGGACATTTGTTCTCATGGCCACCATAGCCTCTGTTTGCAGTGGTGTTGTAAACAACGAAACGGGATCATGCCGAGTGGAACTGGGTTGGCTTCAGCGATGAATCCAAGTTTAGTTTGGGCACTGATGATGGCCGTGTTCGTGGTGTCTGGAGACCTCTGGGTGAGCGCTTCAACCCTGCCTTTTCTGTGGAACGGGACACTGCCCCCTGCTGGTGTGATGGTCTGAGGCGCCATCGCATATGACAGTTGGTCACCCGAGTAGGGGTATGAGGGTCAATAACAGCTCAGCGATATGTTCAGGATGTCCTGCAGCCACGTGTTCCTCTCACGGTGGCTTCCAGGAGGCAGTAGGATAATCCTCGGCCGCACACACAAGGGGGAAGGGGTCACAAGGAGCCCCCACAACATTGTCACACTTTCACAGCTGTCCAGTCACCAGATTTATTACTAATAGAACATGTTTGGGACACCAACTGCGACATCCTACGAAATTGCACAATCTAGAGCAGGGGTGTCAAACGTATTTTTACCGGGGACAAATCAGCCTTATGGGTGCCTTCAAAGGGCCGATTGTAATTGTAAGAAAGTATAGTGACCACCATAGTGGTCGCAGTGGTAATAGTGAGCCCAGTAGTAAGTCACCCCAGTAGTGATAGGGACCCCCATAGTGGCCCCAGTAGTAACAGTGACCCAGTCATAATAGTAGCCTCAGTAGTAAGTGACTCTAGTAATAAGAGTGCCTCCCAGAGTGGCCTCAGTAATAACACTGACCCCCATAGTGGACCCAGTAATCAGAGTGGCTCCGACAATAAGAGGGCGTCATGGAATATAAAGTGTTAAGTTTCAGAATGCAATAAGTGTATGTTTCTTACCTTGTATTAGACTATAGCAGGCTAAAACCTATGCTTTGTAGTGCCGGTAACTAGGATTTTACGATAAGAAAATCAACAGACAAATTAAATAAGGCTAAGCTATGTTAACAGAGAAGACACACAGCTATAGGCCGCCTGCAGACGGGCGGGTCAGATCCGGCGGCGAGAATTCTCGGCGTGGGACCCGACCCGAGCGCCTGCAGGGAGGAGCGTGTACTCACCCGCGCCCGGCGGCCACGGCTCTTTCATGTGCCGGCTGACGGGCAGCCGGCGCATGCGCACACCGGAGCCGGCGGCTGGGTAAGTGATGTTTCTGTGCAAGGCTCTGCGAGCCCCGCACAGAAATAGGACATGCCGCGGTTTGTTTGCCGCGCGACATTTTGCGCAGCCAAACCGCGTCCGTCTGCATAGGAGTGCATATTGTAATGCACTCCTATGCAGGCTTTCAGTGGCGGAAATCCCGCCGCAGGATTTCCGCCCATGTGCAGGCGGCCATAGTAGAAATAGTGTCTAATGTAATAACAATATCCTGACTGAAGCAATTTCTATGTCTGAGATGGACTTTAAGAGCTTTGAGACTATTTGGTAGATGTCAATAAGCCTTATGATCAATCAGCTTTGACACCCATGTAACACTAATCTTTGTACCAAGTAACTCTTGAATCCGCCTTCTTCTTTCTGTATAAGAGTTAGTAATGTTGATAATAAAGTAGAATTCATTGAGTTCTCATAGAGAAGTGTCTTGACATAACGTGGAGTGATTTCATGCTATTGATAGATAATTGCTAGCAAATCTTCTCATCACGGGCTTCCATATCCACCAATTTGGCACCTGGCATCGAGGTCATCAGATCAGTACCGGTGTGGTCCGATAACAAGCGGTTTCCATAGTGGCCCCAGTAGTAATAGTGTCCCCCATAGTAGCCCCAGAGTTTAGCACAGTGTCTACTAAACTCTCACCCCCTCCCTCCTCCTTTCCGCTCCTTGCTGGCTGTATGCAATGGGACGAGGCGGGAGCTAGTGTGCTAAGCTCCCGCCTTGTCCCCATTGCTGACAGCTGACAAAGGGCGAGAGGGGGTGGGGGCTTAGCATACTAGCTCCTGCGCCCTCCCCTCGCCGAGAGCCTTGTGTTTGAAACGTGTGATCTAGAGGCTCAGTTACAGCAAATGTGGAGCGATATGCCGCAAGATACCATACAGAACCTCCGGTATCACATCTTGTATCCAAGCTAGAGGCCGCCCAACAAGGTACCAGAGCCTCCATGCCCGCCCGTATCACTAGAGGCGGTACAATAGGGTACTAGAGCCTCCATGCCCCCTGTATCACATCTTGTCTCTAAGCTAGAGGCGGTACAACAGGGTATTATAGCCTCCATGCCTGCCTGTATCACATCTTGTATCCAAGCTAGAGGCAGTACAACAGGGTATTATAGCCTCCATGCCTGTCCGTATCACATCTTGTATCCAAGCTAGAGGCGGTACAACAGGGTACTAGAGCCTCCATGCCCTGCATATGACATCTTGTATCCAAGCTAGAGGCAGTAAACAGGGTACCAGAGCCTCCATGCCCATCCGTATCACTAGAGGCGGTATAACAGGGTACTAGAGCCTCCATGTCTGCCTGTATCACATCTTGTATCCAAGCTAGAGGTGCTACAACAAAGTACTAGAGCCTCCATGCCCACCTGTATCACATCTTGTATCCAAGCTAGAGGCGGTACAACAGGGTACTAGAGCCTCCATGCCTGCCAGTATCACATCTTGTATCCAAGCAAGAGGCGGTACAACAGGGTACTACAGCCTCCATGCCTACCCGTATCACATCTTGTATCCAAGCTAGAGGTGGTACAACAGGGTACTAGAGCCTTTATGCCCGCCTGTATTACATCTTGTATCCAAGCTACAGGCGGTACAACAGGGTACTAGAGCCTCTATGTCCCTGTATCACATCTTGTATCCAAGCTAGAGGCGGTACAACAGGGTACTAGAGCCTCCATGCCCGCCCGTATCACATCTTGTATCCAAGCTAGAGGTGGTACAACAGGGTACTAGAGCCTTTATGCCCGCCTGTATTACATCTTGTATCCAAGCTACAGGCGGTACAACAGGGTACTAGAGCCTCTATGTCCCTGTATCACATCTTGTATCCAAGCTAGAGGCGGTACAACAGGGTACTACAGCCTCCATGCCTACCCGTATCACATCTTGTATCCAAGCTAGAGGTGGTACAACAGGGTACTAGAGCCTTTATGCCCGCCTGTATTACATCTTGTATCCAAGCTACAGGCGGTACAACAGGGTACTAGAGCCTCTATGTCCCTGTATCACATCTTGTATCCAAGCTAGAGGCGGTACAACAGGGTACTAGAGCCTCTCTTCAAGGCTACCTACACATGGCCGAGCATCATATAAGTCAGAGAAACTTGGCCCAATATTGCGTTTGTCAACCTGCATTTTACCCACGGATGAGGCGATTTTCAGGCGAAGTCCCCTCACATCCCTTCTGTGATGTATTTAAGCTTCCACTGAAATCGATGCGTTCCAAGGAACAGGAAGAGAATAGATCATGTTGCATCACACCGAGAGGGGAAACATCGCTCATCTGTAGGACTCCATTCAAGAGAACAGCGTTCATATTCCATGAGTTTTGTGAGCCTCGCAGCGCACATAGCAGCGCCTCAGCTGCAGGACGCCGGGGTCGGCTCTCCACAATACATTCCCCCTTTGCTCTGATACTGTAATCACTCACATCAGCGTTACAATTACACAAAGTGTCGTCCGACTCCAACGACTTCTAGGGGAGGGACTGACAATCAGTGTGCGTTATATGAGGGTGGCTTCCTGCGGGACGACCACCGTCCACATAATTGCTCAAAAGGGCGAATTCAAGCGCCGGTCAGCGTACGCACAGAGCGACGAGCAACACGGCATTTAGTTTCAGTTCACCAAAAACAAAAAAAAATTGTCGCCGACTGATGAAAAGTCATTTGGTGTAAAGTCAGTTATTCGTATTTGAACAACTTTGCACGCAGATCGCCTCTATTAACCTCTTCCTGTCCTGGCAGAGGTATACTTCCCGCAACAGGGCGTAAACTTATGATCTTGCGCTAATCTGGCAGTGGGAGCCGGCTGTCAGTTGGGGGTGCATCGGAGATGCGCCCCCCCTGCTGTTAACCCCTTCCCTGCCGCGATCTATGTATATCGCGGCATCGGAGGGGTTCACAGAGAGCCCGGCTGGTTGCCATGGCAACAGGATGCCAAACACTGGTGTCCTGTATTGCCATAGCCTGTGATCGCTGTATAAGCGATAAGGCATGGCAGGGCAGTAGCCCTGGCATGCCTTATCACAGCGATCATCAGTGCTCTACTGTAAGTGCCCAAGAGGGGCACAAATTGTGTAAAAAAAAAAAAAAAGAAAAATGTAAAAAAAACCCTTTTTTATGCTTTTTCTCATATTAGCATTAAAAAAAAAAAAAGGTAAAAAAAAATTAAAACCCCACATATTTAGTATTGTCGCGTCCATAATGACGCGTACAATAAGTTGCACATGCTTTTGACTGTGCAGGGAAAAAAAGCGTTAAAAAAATGCTTAAAAACAGGCAAAAATGCTAATTTTTAGCATTTTGCCTCCCTAAAAACGCAATAAAAGTGGTCAAAAAAGCCGTATGCACTCCAAAATGATACCAATAAAAACTAAAGCTCGTATCGCAAAAAATAAGCCCTTATAGAGCTCCGTAAAAAAAATTTAAAAGTTACAGGACTTTGAACGCAGCGATTTAGAAAAAAAAAAAAGATTTCCAAAAAAAAAAAAAGAAAAAAGGGGATTTATTGCAGAAAGGTGGAAAAACCTTAAAAAAAATAAATAAATGTAAGATTTTTGGTATCGTTGTAACCGTACCGAGCCACAGAGAAAATGGATTGTCTCCTTTAAGCTGCATAATTAACGCTGTTAAAAAAAGGAATTAAAAAAATCTATGGCAGAATTGATGCGTTTTCTCTCCCTGCTATCATAAAAAAAAAGAATAAAAGTTTTACAATATAGTCAATGTACCCGAAAGTGGCACCGATAAAAACTGCAGTTCGGCACGCAAAAAACAGGCCCTTACACGGCCATGACGGAAAAATAAAAAGTTATGACTTTTGATAAATGGAGAAAAAAAATCCGCCAAAAACAGTTGCGTCCTTAAGCCCAAAATAGGCCGTGTCATGAAGGGGTTAAGGATATCTTGGCAAACATCTAACGAACAATCCTCGCTCCGTGTAAAAGCAACAACTGCCGCTCGTACGCCGACCCCTTTTCTGAACGACTGCCTGAACGATAGTCACTCCGTGTAAGAGTGCCTTACATACAAACGGGGGAGAAGTTATCAAACAGGTTCCTGCACTTGTACCGATATTGGAAACATTTTCAATAAAGATTGATTTTAAAAAAGTAAAAAAAAAAAAAAAATTTGAATAAATTGCTGCACAGGAATAGTAGCGCCGTTGCCAATAGCAACCCATCACATCCAGATCTTACTTTAAGAAACCATATATATATATATATATATATATTTTTTTTTTATTTTCAACAAATGATGCAACTTGATTGGTCGCCGTTGGAAATGCTTCGTTTTCCTTTGCGCCATAAATCTCTCCGAACAACGTTGGGATTTGCCTGGGTGGTTGCCTAGCAACAATATAAAACACGTGATAATATACACACCCACCCCCCTCCCCGCTGCAGCAGTGGTTTTCCACATACCACCAAATGGCGACACGACATCTTCACAGGTCTTGTCGCCATTTGTAAACAAACGCCAACATGTCACACCAACCAAGTGCCAATATAAAACCCTCTTACCCGAAGGTGCGGGGCATCTGCCACTCTGGCCGTCACCCCCTCCACTATGTCGGATCTAATGTCCACCAGGAACTTCATGCCGCCCTCCATCCTACTGATGTGGCTGAAGAGCACCTTGTACTGCGGCGTCAGGTAGTAGCGCAGCCGGTCCTCCACCTGCAGCACGGTGCCCGGGTCCCTACTCTGCTGCGCCTGCACCAACTTACTGCTGAGCTCTGCCACCTGGCTGTGATCCACCCCATAGTCTGCGGCCAGTTGCCCCAGCAGTGCCACCCTCTGCCCTTTCTCCAGGGACCTGTAGTAGTGCATGAAGTGCAAGCTCTGCGGCTCAGGGGGTGGGGGGCTTTTCTCCTTGGTCTCATAAGGTGGCAGAGGGGGCACTGACTTGCTGAGCACGTCTTCCATGGCAGCAGGCACTGAGCTGACCTGCCTGAAGGAAGGACCTCTAGGATCTAAGGGCAAGTGCTGGCACAGCAGTTTTCCTCGCCCGCCTGGAGGGAGGCAGCTGACAGGAGCCGCTACACGTCTCAGGAAGTGCGCCAAGCGCATGATATGAGGGCGAGCACTGGGGAACATCCCCACAGCTGGAGGTCTGCAGGCTGGCCCTGCCGGCTGCCACTACTGACGTCACGGCGTAACGACAGGCAGCCAATCGGAAGCGGCCGTGGTGTGCGTCGGCGGATGGCAGAGTCAGCCATGTTGGAGGTGGCGCCGTACATGTTTACATACTCGTGAGTAAAGTTAGAACACACATTGCGAGTCACTTCCAACAACATAGAGCCAGGCCCGTCTGTTAGATAAATCTATAGTGGCGTCCATAAAGATTAGGGAGGGTTCAAGAGGAGCGAGGCAGTTGCTCATGGCAACCAATCAGAGTCTGGCTTGTATTTGGGTGAGGCAGGTTTGAAAATGAAAGCAGCTTTCTGATTGGTTGCTATGGGCAACTCTCCACTTATTGCTTGCATTAGTCAAGACACTAGGCCCCAATTGTCGTAAATAAAAGCGCTTGTACGATGGGCGACATATGTTGACGTTTGCGTGTTGTGCTGGCGGCATCGCAAATAAAAAGTGACGGCGGTAGCTTGATAATCATTAACTTATGGCGACATAACGGTTGCGAATAAGCTGGTGTGTGCCGGGCCCGAAGCCGCCATGGAGTCCCAGCGTAGGGAATAAATTATAGTATGGGCCAGGCAAAATATTACAGCAAAATAATAAGTAAAAAAACAACTAAAACCGACGGCGCTTTTTTTTTTTGCCAGCTGTGTTTTTAACTGACTGAACGCAGACCCGTTAAAGTACATTCGGCTGTTCACGCAGGTGTATTTTACGTGGACCGATGATCTGTGTAAAAGAATCGCAGCATGTCCTATACTGGTCTAGACCAGGAATGTCTATAGGTGTGTAAAAAACGCAGCAAACACGGACGTTTTCATATGTGCCCGCTGCGCCTTTTATGCGTGTTGTCAGGAGGCAGTAAAAAAAAAGTGACATCAGTTCTGCTTCTTGCGTTTTTTCTTTTGCACACGTGAAAAGCGGATGGCGTACAGGCCTAAAACCGTACATAGGCAACGAAAAATGCACGTAGCACGCAATATCGTCGGCCTATTTTTCTCAGCGCGAAATTGCATGTGCGCTTTTCCTTCCGTGGCGAATGCAAGCAATGATAGCTGATGGGCTTCCATTTTTCCCTTTACTCCTGCGTTAGAGCTGCCGGGGGACGTCTGTAAAAAACACGGGAGAAATAAATCGCTGCACGCTCTATTTCTCCGTGTTTTATACGGAACCCTTGAAGGGCTGTGTATTGAACCGCTGGCCCGTCGCAATGTCTGCAAGAGGGCAGCGCTTAATACGGAAAAAAAAGTCGCACTGCACATGTCAGTGACGCCAGACTCGCAGGCATGCGCAGTGCCTACCGCAGCCCGTACGAGGTCTCTGCAGCCCGTACGAGTACAGCACCCGTGTCAACAGGCCTTAGGCCACTCTCACACACACATTTGTTTCAGCGTTAAACGCTGCGTTTTCCGTGCAGTGCTAAACGCTGTCAAGCGCTGCCATTGCTTTCAATGGGGCTTCTCAGACATGGGCAAAACGCTGTGTTTCTCAAGCGCGGTCTGATCTATTTTCATCCGTTTCTGCGTTTTGATACGCGCTGCTTTGCCCATTGAAATGAATGAGGAGTGTTTTCAGCGCTGCTAAAACGCCGTAGAACGCGGTTAGCGCATTTCTGACTGTGTTTTTTCAGCTCTGGTATTATCAGATTGCGAGGCCACGTTTATAGCGGTGCTGAAAACGCAGTAAACGCTGTCAAAAACGCACGTCAACCAGGCTGACAATGCAGTAAGCGCTACGTTAAAAAGCGCAGCGTTTTTACAAGCGTCCGTGTGAGCGCGGCCTCTGAGGGTGACAGTTTCTGTCAAAACCAGAGTATGGAGCCGACTCCGCTCCCCGACCCGCACCGTACGCCCGCAACATATATTTAATGCGGTCTGGAAATGGTTGCGGGTCGGTTGACACATGGCGGTTTTTACTGCTTTTTTCTCAGTTGTTATGGCGACTGCCGGATGTTAGCTGTAAATCGTCAGAAATGTATTATATCACAAACATTGTATTTTGTGGCCTTTTTTGTCACTTTGGGTGGGTTTTTTGGGTTCCTGGCATTTATTTAAAAAGGCGTCATGCTTTATTTTTGCCTTTATTTCAGGTTTGAGAAATATGTTTGAATGGATTTGCCCAACACCCCCCTGGTGTGGATGAGGTGGTTCAGCCTGAACCCCTGGATATTGGTAAGAAAACCCTAGAGTCACAGGGGCGTAGCTATAGGGGATGCTGGGGATGGACCCGGGCCCAAGAGCCTTTGGGGGCCCATAAGGCCTCTCTTCTCCATATAGGGAGCCCAGTACTATGAATAAAGCATTATAGTTGGGGGCCCTGTTACAGGTTTTGCATTGGGGCCCAGAAGCTTCAAGTTATGTCTCTGCAGACCCAGCAGCAAGATTCATCTGACTTCTAAGGTATTGTGTATGGGACTCCTGGCATATATATATATATATATATACACACCCAAGTATATATGGACAGTTAACTGGGACTTCTAGCCTATTTATTAACCACCCTTAGGCCTTAGTCAGACGGGCGTTTTTTCACGCGATTTGCGCATGCGATTTGCGCATATATAGAACCAATGGTTCGCTATGGTATCGGTCACATGTCCGCTTTTTATGCGCATATGCGAAAAATTATAGGACACGACGATTCGCAGATCGCGCCTAGCTGCGTTCTGCGTTTTATGTGCTCACCAAAATCATTTTTTGTTCGCCGGTCAGTCTAAGTTTCATGCGCATTTTGATGCGCATGGCGATTTTTCTCCGGTCAGACGGCGTTTTGCTGCAACGATTAACGCGGGTAGGTGCAGATTTTTCCCGCGATTTTTCGCCTCCGGTTACGCGATTTGCGTATGCGCATCCGACATGCGATGCACAAATCGCGCGAAAAAACGCCCGTCTGACTAAGGCCTTAGATACAATGTGATGTATATCTGTGCCCGCCCCAATGACTTGATAAAGTTGCAGTGCTGATCGTTATTCTCTCAGTATTACTGATGTTGTATAATGTGATTATATAATGGTCGCCATGGTAATGCACAGGTGATTCTCAGGAGGACATCCTTGTTATTCCATAGGTTGTGTCCTGAGTGGAGGCACTGACAGTAACCCATTTATGCACCCATTCTTCCACTGAGCAGAGGTGCCAGGTTTCCGTGTCCCATGTGGGTTAGCGCCAGGGCCTGTTGGGTAGGATTATTAGTCATACCCGCCATCCCAACCAGGCTTAGGCCTCATGTCCACGGGTAGATCGAATTCTGTATGCAGGAGCTCGCAGTGGAATCCGACCCTGCTCGTGGCCGGGGACACTGCGGGTCTTCTGCTTACCCGTCTATTTGCTTCACTGCGGATGTGGGTGGAGGCGCCGGCCGCCGCCCTGCTGCACATGCGCGGTGGAGTTTTTTTTAAACCTCCACAGACCGTCCACAATTCAGTAGAAGCCGTCCATGCGTGAACCGCACTGAAATGAAGCGGGTTGCGATTTGTTTTGCGGACCAAAAGGTCTGCTTTAATTCATGTGCGGACGCCCGTGCTTACCTATGGCTGGCTTGAATCGTAGATTCCACAGATCAGATCCGCCCGTGGACATTGGGCCTTACAGACTATAAAAAAATGTCTATAAAACCAACACCTGTGTTTATAAAACACCCAAGTAGTTCTTGTAAACAACACATGGAGTTCATGGTGCTTTTACAAACCTTTGGCCGGCTGCACACAGGTGATAAAATCGTGCGAGACTTGTGCATTGCAAGACGCGCAGATCTCACACACATATGAACGCCGTTCTTTTGATTGCGGTCATACACATGAGCAATTTGTTAGCGCATCACACCGCAAATTAAATTGAGGCATGTTCTATCTCCATGCGCGCTCTCGCATTGCACCAATCATAGCCATCAATGCGTCCGGCGGCAGCATCGCACTACGTGCTAGGTACACGCGATACATCTCCTCCCATTGAAAACAATGGGAAACACTTGACAATCCTCCGGCACGGTTAAAAGCCGCGCCAGAGGATCGCAACTTCCCAGAAGTGAATGGGAGGCGTTTTTAACAGAGAACCGCCTCGCATCCACAGGCACATCGCACGGTCACGAGCGCGATATCGAGCTGAGTTTCATGGCTTAACCCCTTGAGTGGCGGGTTTCCTACCACTCTGTCGTGCCCACCAGGGCAGGTTTTTTAAAATGGTCTAATCATTGAATTTCAACTAGTTTTGCAGTTGCGTCTCAAGAGCCATAACTTTTTCATTTTTCCATTGACATGGCCATGTGAGGGCTTGTTTTTTGCGGGACAAGTTGTGATTTTTTAAACAGGGGGGAGGAAAAAAAAATGGGGAAAAAAGAAAAAAAGGGGCCATGTCATTAAGGGGTTAAATAATGTATTAACTTCCTTCTCTGGGTCATTACGACGCATGGATACCACATGTGTGATTGTATTTTTGATTTTTTTTACAAAGTAAAGGGAGACAAGTGTTTTTATTATTATTTTTATTATTTTTTTCCTTTTTTTTTTTTTTAATTTTTTTTTTGTCTCTTTAGGGGACTTCCACAGGGACCCATCAGGACCCCTGATCACATTCCGGGGGTCCGATGGTGACAGCCCTTTACATGCTGCAGTGACAGCCCTTTACATGCTGCAGTCACATAGACTGCAGCATGTAAAGGGTTAACACAGCAGAGATCGGAGGTTTTCTCTGATCTCTGCTGTAAGAGCTAGTACCTAGCTGTCCTCTGACAGCCAAGCACCAAGCTCTCCCTGCCACAGAGACCATCCGCTTGCTTCTGACAAGCCGATGGTCTCTATGGCAACCTGTAAACAAACCAGGAGATTGCCGACATATCGGCAATATCTTCTGCTGGTTTTTCAAAGCCCTTGCTTTGTTCTCTGTGGGTCTGTGCAGGCAGAGCACACTGTTACAGCTTGTGGCATTGTGCTCTGCAGCTCCCATAGTGATACATAGCCCGGAAATCTTCCGGGGTATATCACTATGGGCAGTGGAGCTCGTCCCGGAAATTTTCCGGGCGTGCCACTCAAGGGGTTAATATTGCGCTCGGCATGTGTAGGAAGCCTAAAAGAAGGCCCATGTAAACCTCTGTGTGAAGGAAGCCGACGGGCTCATTCACATGGGTGTACGCAATTTCTGTCCGTAAAAAAACACAATGTTCACCGCATGTATGTATGCGTGTTACGTTAGTTTTTTCTGCATATGCGCCGTGTCATATCTCCATGTTGCACAGTGTTTCATTTATTTTTCCTAAGTACACAAAAAACTCACAAAGGCCCGAGTGATGTCAGTTGTGTCACAACATAAAACTGCGCAAAAAAAACTGCAGCGAACACGGGTGTAAATACATGTTCGCTGAGTTTTTACGGACCCATAGACATTAATGGGTGATTTTGGTCCATGAATACCAACCAAAATAGGACGCACCGCAGATTTTTTTCTTTTACATGTGACATCTGTCCGTGTAAACCAAACACACGTCTGAATACACCAATTTACGGGCTAATGCCCACGGCCAGATTCATGCCGTGGAATAACGCAGCTATTAGGTTTTATTGAACCTAATGGCTCAGTTCTTGCATGCGGGTTTCTGCAATGGATTTACACCGTGGGGAAAAAATCGCAGCATGTTCTATTTTACCGCGGCGGGAGGTCTCCATTAATATAGTATTAATGGAGACGGCGGAAAACCGCGGTAAAAAATTGCCAGTGGGGACTTTTTTGTTTATCCCCGCTGGATTCCCGCGGCGTGAAACCATGGGCATATGCCACTCTGTCCATGGGCAGGAGGCCTGATTCATTGGGTCTGTCTGTAGTCAGTCAGTTAAAAAAAAAATGGAATAAATACAGCCCTAAGGGCTCCCACCCACTAGCGTTTTTTTTCACTGCGAAATTCGCACGTTTTTGTTTTTCTACAGGGGGTCTATGGCACTTGTAAAGCTAAAATCGCGATCGCGCAAAATCGCGATTTACCGCGAAATCGCGATTTTGCGCAATCGCGATTTTAGCTTTACAACTCCCATAGCCCAAAGACCCCTGCAGAAAAAAAAAAACGCTGCGAATTTCCAAGTAAAAAAACGCTAGTGGGTGGGCACCCTAATTCCGAAGTCACACAGGCATAAGCGCATTTATGCTCACGTGTTTGTGTGATGGGCGTTGCATATTTGCACATGCTCACGCAACAAAAACACCCAAATATGCTCCCTTTCATTGAAATAGGTAATTAGTGTCATTAGTTCAACGGGCTATTTTCCTGCGTATACATGCAGAAAATAGAGCATGCTGTGTATTTTTTTGCGCGACCGAATTGCGCACGGGAATTAACCCATTGAAATCAATGTAGCCTATTTTCGGTGTATTGTGAGCACAAATGTTTTGTGCGCAAATAAGCGGGTGTAAATCCGCCCTAAAGGTTGGGTTGCCCTTTAAAGTTCCTACTGTGAAGTATGTAGGTGATCGCAGAACAATTATGGAGATTTCCGTCTTTTTATGTCTTGTTGTTTGTCCTCTTGCAGATCACCGCTGGTCATCGCCTTTCGCCTACTTGGCAAGCCCTCCACTAGGGCAAAGGGGACAGGAATGTGACTTGATTACAAACTTCACAGCAAGATATTTTCGGCAGATGACTCGTGGGCGTCAGCATGGAAAGCCTGACCGGAGGTAATGTGTAAATGTCATCACAGTGGAAAGTTATATCACTCACCTTCCATCAGTTCTCACTAGCTGAACCCCTGAGTGTAGGTGGCCCCCATAGTTGCTGGGCCTCATAGTACCTGCCACATGGATAGTCACACCCATGGTCTAATATCTATTATTGGTCTTCTTCACACAAGCGTCTTGTAATGCGTCCATAACACGAACATATGTCATCAGTATTTCATCACTATTTGATCTGTATTTGCCTCCATATTTGCTAGCATTGCTTTTATTTTCTACTGGGTATACGGATACGTATTTGCCCAGTAGAAGCTAATACCAATAAATGCAAATGCAGAGGTAAAAACGGGTGGAAATAGCAGATGGTGCATTTGTAAAGCATGGCCATAAAATTACGGCCATGTCATTAGATATATTTACATAGGTTTTCTATTACAGTCCGCAAAACTCAGACCAAATACAGAGTAAACGTATGCTTGTCTGAAAGCAGCCCTATGCCCCTTTTACATGGGCCGATTTTCGTTTGTCTGAGCGAACGAGCTGATGACATCATCACCAGCCCGGGCAGCATGTTTAGACTGCAGAATTCTCGCTCACTTGTCATTCAGTGTCTCACATTCCTATGTGAACGATCAGTGTTTAAACTGCTCGACAAGCGAACGAGCCGGCGCTGATTTTTATGCGTCTGAAACTGATTGATGAACAAGAAGCACGATTCTTGTAAGTTGTTCAGTCATTGGCTGCATTTAAACTGAATGATATTGTTTAGTTTCGCTCGTTTGAACAATTTTCTGAGTGATAATCGTTCCGTTTAAACGGGGCATGGCAAACACAAATGTTGTAGCAATCTCAGGGCTTCATCCGCCATGTGTGGATTCACCCTAAAGGTGACTACTAGAGATGAGCGAGCGTACTCAGAAAAGCACTACTTGCTCGAGTAATTTGCTTTATCCGAGTATTGCTGTGCTCAGGTCTGAAGATTCGGGTGTCGGCACGGAGCGGGGAGCTGCAGGGGAGAGCGGGGAGGAACGGAGGGGAGATCTTTCTCTCCCTCTCTCCCACCCGCTCTCCCCTGCTCCCCGCTGCGACTCACCTGTCAGCCGCAGCGGCACCCGAATCTTCAGGGACGAGCACAGCGATACTCGGATAAAGCAAATTACTCGAGCGAGTACCGCTTATCCGAGTACGCTCGCTCATCTCTAGTGACTACCCACTACAGTTTTTTTTCTCTGCGAAATTCGCAACATTTTTTTTCTGCAGGGGTCTATGGGACTTGCAATGTTAAAGTCGCGATCCCGCAAATTCGCAATTTACCGCGAAATCGCGATTTTGCGTGATCGCGATTTTAACATTACAAGTCCCATAGACCCCTGCAGAAAAAAAAACGCTGCGAATTTCGCAGTAAAAAAAAACAGACTGTAGTGGGTAGTCACCCTAAGGGTGCCTACCCACTGGCAATTTTTTTTCCTGCGATGCTAAATTGCGTTTTGCGTTTTTTCTGAAGAGCAATTAGCATAGAATGTGTTCTTGTCCATTTGGGTTTTTTTTTTTCGTTTCGTTGCAATTTTTCACATAGGAACTGTCAGTTGCATATGTCTCCTTATTTTTCTCTTAAATGCACCCATGATTGTCAATGGAAATTAACGAAAAAGGCGCGACAAACGCTGCATTTTTCACGCACGAAAACCGGCAACGCCAGTGGGTAGGCGCCCTAAGGGTAGTTTCACACCAGATTTCCGCCTGATGCGAGTGTCAGTGAAAAATCAGATTATGAAACCAATGATGTACACTGGTTTTCTTCCCATCTGCGATGTTTTCACTGATGCGATGTTGAGAGAGCAAAAAAAAATTGTGGCATGCTCTATCTTTCTGCAATGTGCGATTTTTTTTTTTATCTCTCATGTTTCCCTATGGAGCCTCTTTTTTAACACATCGCAACACAGCAAAATTGCGTTACGATGCAATTTTAACACTAGAAAGTCCTATTGACTTTTACCATTAAAAAAATTGCACGTTTTCATCGCGCAATTTTATTACGGGTGGCAGCAATGCGATGCGGGATTATTCTAAAAAAAAGCATTGCTGACGCCCAAAAATCGCGGACACATAGACCTAATTTTGAATCGATTTTCTTGCCATAAAATCGCAATCGCCCATGTGAAACTAGCCTAAAGGGGTTATATATGTACTAGCTAATATACCCGGCTTTGCCCGAGTTAGTTTGGTACAGATATTTACCTGTTTGCGTGGAAAATTTTATGGAGTCATGGTTACTTCAGAGGAACTGAGGAATACAAAATGTATACACATAGAGGAGCGTTAGATTCTCCTCAGACTGCATGTACCAATGTCCCTCTGCAGAATGTGCCACCCCTCCCACTCTCCTCACTTTTTACCCTTAAAGGTAAGGCCTCTTTTTTATTCAAATTTATCCCCAGACAGGAGGTTGCAGCCCCTTCTTAGCCTTAAAGGCATGCTCCATTCCTGCAGTCCATGGCCACTTCCTTATGTACTTTACAGCGTTTCAGTATATACACATACAGGTCAGTTATATTCTCCTCAGTATATACACATAGAGGTGAGGTAGATTCTCCTCAGTATATACACATAGAGGTGAGGTAGATTCTCCTCAGTATACACACATAGAGGTGAGGTAGATTCTCCTCAGTATACAAATCATTTCCCTAGGCTTTACGGTTTCTGAGAAAACAAACTATGTCATGTATCACGGATTTTCAGTTTTTCACGCTTAGAATTGACTATTGAAGTTGCAACCCCTTTACTTTTCGTTTTAGGATGTAAACAATGGTTGTGCCAAATTTCATGTTTGTACGACACCGAGAAGTTACATAATATAGGGGTGCACTTACTTTTGCCCTTAGCATTGCATAATCAAGTTTTGACCCCGTTACTTTTCCTATTTAGAACCTATAGAATGCTCCTGCCAAATTTCATGTTTGTATGACAGCGGGAAGTTAGAGAATTAGTGGCGAGTCATTCAGTGAGGGCTTTCGTCTTTATATATATATATATATATATATAGATGTTCAATTGGGACCCCCAACACCCAAAAAGCATCTCTCACTAGTTTAGGCCAAGTCCATCCACTGATGGGCATGTGCCGATTGTTCTTCTCCGACTAGAGTGGTACTAGATCCTCCTAACAGCCAGCTGTGACATCTAGATAGATGAAATACAAATTTACATAAAGTACGTAACAAAAGACATCACTATAACATTATTAATATTTTAAATATAAAAGCTCAAAACTCGTGGGGGGTTGTCTCCAGGCTGCAAGAGGCCCTAGGCGGTCAAGGGATTATCGGAGCAGAAAGACGCTAAATGATCACTGCATTAGGAAACAGTTTCAATTGTTGGCTATTCTGAAATTAAGAGTGTAAGAAGACTGGATGAACCATGGATAGACATCCGACAGAAGATTACGCAGCAGTAGGCCACATATAGTTGATGGTAGAGGCGAGCGTTGGGTGGCATGTCTAGTATCTCAGTAATGAAGTGCCACAATGACCATGTATCATACCTTGTATCAACTGGGGTTCAATAGCTGAAGACAAGCAAGGGTGCATCTGATGACCCCATGTTATCAACAACAGTGCCTCACATGGGCCCAGGAAAGACATGAATGGCCCTTAACTGTAAAAGTAAAAACAGCACCCCATAACGCAGGATGGCACAAGCCATTGGCAACCAAAGTTAAAAATAATGTTACCTGGTGTGGTTATATTATTGCACAGCATGAAAAGTCTTGAGCAGCATCTTCCCTGACGGACCAGCTGTCTATGTCTTGTTCTTCTCCCTGCTCTTGCTATCAGTTGATCTTGGATACATGGCAGAAAGTCGTCTGGAGTGATGAGTCCCGTTTCCTGCTGAATTATGCAGATGGCATAAACACCCCAAAGCCATATCCAATGGGTGTACCATTGGGGTTCAACAGGCTGGAGGTGGCAGTGTTATGGTATAGGGAGCGTTTTTCCTGGCATATCCTAGATCCATTGCTCATCAGACCACAACCCTTAAATGGTGAACACTACAGGGACTGGTTAGCTGACCATCACAACTCATAGCTTCAGGAAGTCTTCCCCAACTAGAGTGCCATCCTTCAACAGAACAACAATCTATGTCATTGAGCTCGGATCACTAGGGAGTGGTTGGAGGAACAAGACAACTAATTCTCCACATTGCCTTGGCTCCCAAACTCACCGAACTGTAGCCCCATTGAACATGTTTGGGATATGCTGGAAAGGGCCGTTAGATCTACTCCCACTTATCCTTAAAATGGGTACCAGTGGATGGAGCTGCTGCAGTGGGCATGGGTGGAGTTGAGTATGGAGGATGTTCACCACCTTGCCTGATTTATTCCCAAATGCCTAAAAGCCATGATCGCTCAAAAAGGCGAACCAACCTGTTATTGAGTAGGTGATCATTCCTTTGATATATGGGCTATAAGCCCTTTCTCACATGTGACTCTTTTCTCCAATCACTGTAGATGAACATAAAGGGTGATACTACCTCCTAAACTACCTTAAAGGAGCTCTGTCAGTCAAAGCTCCTCTGCTTATATATCAAAGGAGCTACAATGCACTATGGCACTATGTAAGGCCAGGCATTGGTTCCTTCAGCAATAGCAGCTCATTTTTGGGAATTTTAGATGACTTTTGTATGAAAAGGGATTGTGGTGATGAGACAACCTCTTTAACATTTAAAGATCCCCTCCCCATAAATATGTATGCTTGACTCGGCCTGTTTTCTCAATGGGGAGAGGGAAATAAGTTGTGGCCTGGCAAGTCTGAAAGTGGCCTATCTCCCTTGAGTGCATAAGGCTAACGCATGTTGAAACCCAACATAACAAATCTTTCTTTCCTTTGATGGCTGCTGGTCTCACTGAATGCAGCTGAATCAACCATCATTTATTTGTTTATGGCCACCTTAAAGGGGTATTCCAGAGACAAGCTGTTTTTTTACCCATGTGCTGGATGGGTGAAAACTGATAGATCAGTGGGGGTCCAACTGCTGGGACCCCCCACCGATCCTGTTTCCCAATTCCTCCTGACTTCCAGTGACGTCACTGAAGTGCTGGTCGTGCATGCTTCATTCATTTTAATGCGCTGATGGAACTAGCCCATCCCTTTGTACTTGGCTTTTTTCCAGCGTTTCCATTTAAAATGAATGGAGTAGCAGATGTACAACACACTGTGAGCATACATGACCTCCGCTCCAATCAATCTCCTCCTCACCGTAAGGAGGAATGGGGAAACAGGACCCCCTATTCTCAGAATCAGCTCTCCGACCCCTACCAATCTATCAGTTTTCACCCACCAAGTGGATGGGTGAAAACTTGAGGAAATGTTCAGACTCCAGAATCGACCAGCATGTATCTAATGTTTATGGCACCTTAAAGAGATATTCCGAGATGGGATGCTGGATGGGTGAAAACGGATAGATCGTAGGGGTCCGACTGCTGGGATTCCTGAGAATGGGGGTTCCTATTTTCCTATTCCTCCTCACTTGCAGTGAAGCCCGAGGAAGGACCCTGAGAGGTTGAAAAGAGCGCAACAACATCATGTATTTTTGTTAGCCGTTAAACGGTATCAAATCTTCAAGATTACTTTGTTTCTCTTGCTGGGAACAATCACTTTGGCGTCATTGAATGACTACGCATGCGCAGCTGCCACTCCATTCAATGACGGGGGGCTGATGAAAATATCTGAGCACTTGGCTATCTCTGGCAGTCCCGTTGAAATCTCCTCCTCAACACAAGCCCCCAGTGAGGAGGAATGGGAATTGGTGGGTGCCCCAGCGGTCGGACCACCACTGATCTATAAATTTTCACCCATACAGTGGATGGGCGAATACTTGATGACATGTCCCATTTCTGGAATTGCCCTTTAAGTGCAAATAATTCAGTGTAGCCGATGGCGCTCCTGTATCTAGACCTGCGAAGAGAAGTTATTACCACCATCCCTTTGAAGAACATAAAGAATCAAATGTTTTTCCAAAGTTTGTCGCTCTCCCGTGTACTTTTCCGACTGTTCTTTTCATGCTGGAACAACTTGTTTACTATAATTTTTCTTTAATTCCCAGTAACTCCGCCGCTCGTGTCCTTTGTTTTGATCATCCTGACATTTGTTTGGAACAAAATTGTCAACAGGATCCAATATCTAGGACGATTTAGCGGAGTGTTGTTCCCGCGTGCTCCTCAAACAACTGTCATTTTCTAAAATAGTCTTCTTATTATACGTCGCTTTGCAATAAACTGCCTGTCTTCATACATCCAGCAGAATGCCGCCCTATCTGCTCTCCGAAGATCTCCTGGAAGAACGCTCAGCCCGTATTATGGTGAAACGCACAATAAAAGAACCGGGCGCAATTTGCTGCCTATGAATATTGTTTACTTTGCCGCAAATGTTCCATATTTATGGCTTTTCAGATGTGAATGCAGCTTCAAGCATCCAACCGGGAAACCTACAAGATCGGAAGCGCAGGGCACATTTGGCGGCAGTTTTTCAGCATTATTTACTGGGGGTTATCCACTTTAGGGTGATTTACACGGGCGAGTGCAATATAGGTCCGAGATAGTCGGGCCAAATTCGTACTTGCAAACCTGCGATTTTTATGCGAGTGCAGTGCATTTTGAGAGCAAAATTGCATCGCAATCGCATCGCTGCACTTGCAATTTTTACGTAGGTGGAAAACGCCCTTATTCCCTATGGGAGCAAGAGCGCATTGCATCGCACTCACATGAAACTCACATGTACATGCAAGCGTAATGCAATTTTTTTTCTGCTCCCATAGTGAGGTTCTTCAACAAAATTAGCCATGCTGCAAATTTTCTCTTCAATTGCTTTTTTGCCGCGAGAGAAATGTAAGTGCTACCATTAAAATCAATGGGCAGGTGTATGGAGAGGACAGGTGGTATATGGGGGATTGTATGTGTATCAGCATATTAGGTCAGAGATGAATGGAGGGGGAAGTAGTATAGGAGATTACGTGTAGGGAGGTATAGGGATGTTAGGGCAGAGATGTATGGAGGGAACAGATTGTTTATCGAGATATTAGGTCAGAGATATATGGGGGCAACAGGTTATATATAGATTAGATGTGGGGAGATATCGGGAGATTAGCGGCCGAGATGTATGGAGGGGACAGGTGGTATATAGAATAGCTCTGGGGAGATATCGGAATATTAGGGCAGAGATGTATGGAGGGGGTAGGTTGTATGTAGGTGATTGGATTAGGGAGGTATTGTGAGGTTAGGTCAGAGATGAATGGAGGGGACAGGTTGTATATAGGAGATTATATGTAGAGAGGTATAGGAATATTAGATCAGAGAGGAATGCAGGGAACAGCTTGTATACATGTATAGGAGATCACCTGTACGGAGGTATCGGGAGATTAGGGCAGAGATATATGAAGAGGACAGGTAGTATATAGGAGACTACATGTACAGAGGAATAGGGATATTGCATCAGAAATGAATGGAGAGGACAGGTTTATGTAGATTACCTATAGGGAGGTATTGGGATATTAGGGCAGAGATGTGGGGAAGGGAAAGGTTTAGAGATGAGCAAGCACGCTCGTTTAAGGCAGATGCTCGATCGAGCATCGGTCTTCACGAGTAACTGATTACTCGACTGAGCACCATGCGGGGGGGAGAGGGAGAGAGATCTCTCTCTTGACCCTCCCGCATGGTGCTTGGTCGAGTAATCAGTTACTCGACAAGACCGATGCTCGATCGAGCATCAGTCTTAAACGAGCGTGCTTGCTCATCTCTAGACAGGTTGTATGTACCGTCGGAGATTACATCCGATACATGTGATCACACAAATTGTTAAAAATAATGCTTACACTATACAATCACCTATACTAACTAAATAGGTTAATGTATGTGTATTGTGTGTAGCTTCTATCTCCTCTGATCTCACACTGACGGAGGCTTTCACAGCACTAAAATGCCAGGAAAGTTTGTTACTGCAACAAACTTTCCTGGTCAGCGCTTCAAGTGATTTTCACTCTGATGACATCATCAGGGCCTGAACCAATCAGGTCAATGCTGGCACCCAAGCTATAGCCTGTTAGGACAGCTTGTTTTAGGCACTTCACCCACTCAGGAAAATGCGATCACCCGCTCAGTGGGGAACATAAATTTAAATCGCTGCTGCACAAAGCCCAGCAAGCAGCGCAATATAAATTTACAGTAGGCGGTCGTGAAGCGGTTAAATCAATAGTCATACAGGAAATATGATGATTTTTATGGATTTCTCTTTTAAAAGAAATCTAATTGTGTTCCTCTGATAATATGAGGCATCTTATAGCATTCCTCCTGTCAAGAAAATGAACACCAAGTCAGTCGGGGAGACGAGTCGCTTAATCACAAACTCTAAGTATTATTGGAAAGGCAGAAAAGGTTTGAGGCAGCAGTCCATTAGCACAGTGGAATATCTTCATTTTATTAATCTGTCTAATTTGCAGGAGATTAGACTTCATACAATTTAAATTATAATGTGCGCCCTAATCATTCTTAACGACGATGAAATGCCATTATATTTCATCCCGTCCTGCGATACGGGAGGGCGGCGGATTATTACAGACAGTGAGCACGAACAATCGTACGCCACTAAGTAAAGCTGGAAGCACGCGTGCCGTTCTGGGGGCAGTTTATGGAGTCGCGCAGGAGCCGAATGTAAAAAAAATAGCAGCATGTCCTATTTTTATAGACAGAAATACCGTAAAGGCCTCCTTTACACTTGTGCATTTGCGTACAGAAAATCGTCCGTGGCAAATGCATCCATTAAAACCCATAGGTTTCAATAGGGGGGGTTCACATTGGCCGATTTTAGGCACAAACAAGCTCTATTTTGGGCTGCATTTGCGCATTCAAAGCTCTATAGGAATCTGTGGTGTACACAAATGCGCCTGTGTCCCAAACGAAATCGCGTTATTCACAGCGCAATGTCGCAGTGTTAATTATTAAAACTAATTAGGCTGACCGGCCTACTCATTGGAATGTCCTGCCTGTTCAAACAGATGTGAATAGGGCTGGCAAAAGGCAAAGAAAAGTAAAACGCATGGATCTGCTCGCCAGAGGACGGGATCTGGCTCCATTCAGTGCGCAATCACGTCCTATTCTGGCGAGCGTGTTTATGTCATGCCCATGTAAAGGAGGCCTAAGTACATGGGATGACGTAAATATGATATATGTGTATTCGCTGCGTATTTAAGCATGAAGACTGGAAAAATCAGTCGGATCTTTTTGTATTTTTTTTTTGCGTACGTAAATATGCAGTGCATGCACAGTGAAAACGCATATGCATCAAAGTGCGCAGCAAAAACACTATACACAGGCCGTAAATACACTGCGTGTTTACATGACTGAATATCAGACCAGTATTGCGCTTACCCATGTAAATACTGCCTAAAAGAAACGTAAAAAAAGTTTATAAAGTTAAAGTTCTTCTGAACATACTCTGAGGTCAGACCAGACACTCCACAGACATGTCCTATACACTGATGATCACTGCATTAGGATAACGCTCTGTGAGATCGAGCGCCAATCACTAGGGAGTGGGTGGAGGAAAGTGACGATGAATTCTCCGCACTGCCTTGGCCCCAAAGCTCACCAGCCTGTAACCCCGCAGAACATGTTAGGAAAGGGCTGTTAAATCTGCTCTAACTTATCCGCAACATGGTCACCAACTGATGGAGCTGCTGTAGCGGGCATGGGGCGAATGGAATATTGGGGATGTTTGACAGCTTGTGGAATCGGTTCCCCGATGTCTGAAAGCTGTGATTGCTCAAAAAGGGGGACCAACTCATTATTGAGCAGGTATTCCTTATCAGTGATCATTCAGTGTAGTGATGACATAAGATGGCAAAAGACTCACTGGTATTAATACTGGGCGACGTGCATAGAGAGCTATTGGCACTTAATTGTTTTAGTCCATTGAGGGGATATGTGAATCCATGAGATGTGTCAGATCAGGTCATCAGTGTGGGTCTATGGACTGAGACCAGCAACAATCATTAGAAAACAGCGACCTTAGGATGGGGTCACACGGGACAGAATTTCAGCAGAATTCTCGCAGAATGTCCAAGCCGAAACGCGGCGAAAATTCCGCTGGAAAAGCACAGCTTCAAATCCCGGAATTGAATTCCGCACCGCACGTCAGTATTCATGCGGCTTGGCCGCAGCGTGTGGACGAGATTTTTGCAAAATATCGTTCACTTTGCTTGCTAATCCCGGGATTAGGAGCTGCGGTTGGGATTGCCATGTGGACTTTGCGCACGGAATTTCCTCGGCAATTCCGCCCTATGTGAACCAAGCCCTATTCCTCATTCGGCTTCCCTAGGCTTCCCCTACAGCTGTGTGATTTCTGAGCTCCCACTGACTTCTACGTGAATATCATCTGCTTTACTTGGGCCTATCTGAGGAAGCTGGAAGGGCTGTGCGGCATTAGCCAATGAGCATAATATCTATGATGTCATTACTAGTGGCTTTGTATACACATGCAGTGTTTTTCTTTTCCAGGCTACGGAATGCTAGATGACATCACAGAGAAGAAAGGGAAAGGAGACAAGTTTGTGGAATGTGAAAATCTCCAACGTGAGGCACAACACAGTAGAAGACATGGTCAGTAAGGCCATGGAGACTCAGATCAGCTCCCATATTGGGGCCTAATAACATTTAAAGGGAGCGTAGTTTTTTGAGTAAGCAAAGTCTGAATGAGATAGTAATATTACCTGCCATCCTCCTTTCTTGAAGATCTGCTGCAGATCCTCCGGTTCCCAGGACTCCGTTTGGTCTTCCAACGTGTCTGCAGTTTTCCCCCACTGCCCGGTAATCACTATGATTTGGTAGTCTGAGACACTTCACACCACTTTCGTATTGGCAAGCACTGCTCATGTATCAAGAGCAGCTTGTAGTGTCTTGGTCTACTGATGGATGACCAAAGCACAGTATGCATCGGGTAGTCAGAAAAGTGCTGCAGCCACCTTCAAAGTCTGAAGAGAGATCCCAGCAACCAGCACATCGGTGGCAGGTAATATCAGCCTCCTCTTACCCCGGTGGGTTGCTTTCCTTGCCCGATGCTCCCGGCCGTCTCTTCTGTTTTGGGCTGCTCTTGTTTGTACTTTATCCCGGGGAATCCTGGGGGTAAGAAGGAGCTGGAAAACTTTGTTTTCCAGTGCAAAAAAACTAGGATCATGGTGAAGAAATCTGCTGAACTGCAGATGATATACAGCGACTTCTATGGAGCAAAGGTAAAGGGAGGATGATGATGGTGATGGCCGTGTATTGTACTGTTATACTGTATATTGCTACCAGATGGCATTGGACATTTAACGGTTAATTTCTTTGTGACATAGTAAATGGTTAACAAACGTGTAAGGTGTAGAATCCAGCAGCACACACTTATGTTTCAAATCCCTATCAGGGTTAGGTGGGAAGATGCAGAGCTGTATATGGGACCATGAACCAAAAGTCCCCAGCAGAAGTCCAATATTTTACCAATAAACGGCAGCATAAACGGTAAATAAAAGCATCAAAAAGCTTTATTGTTCCATATTAATAAACGCAGACAAACAACGTTTCAACCTTAATAGTCTTTCTAGAGCCTTGGCTTGAGAAAGTCCATTAAGGTCGAAACGATAAAGCTTTTTTGACGCTTTTTATTTACCGTTTATGTTGCCGTTTATTGGTAAAATAGTAAATAGTTAGATCTGTTCCTGCTGTATGCACATTCACCATGACCTCCTTTTGATCCAGGGCGTTGGGGTGGAGATCTATTCTGGAAGTAACTGCAGCCTGATTGACAACGGCATCCACCACTGCAGAGACGGAATCATTATCACGGTATTGTGACTTCGCACATGGAATCTGCTCACCGTATGCGGTTGGTCAGGACATCCCATCTTCACAATGATGCTGCTTTGGTAATTACTTCTGGTGGTATTCCAAGACTTTTACCCATTGTACTGTTGGTGATCTATCCTGAGGATAGGTTCATCAAGTTAATTAGTGGAGTTCCACCAGTCAGGACCCCTGCTGATCAGCTAATCTCAGCCATCAAACTCATGGTAGCCAAGCCAGATGCTGAAGTGTAATAGAAGGCACAGCATCCATTGAAATCGGTGGCTCTGCTGCAATGAGTGCAGGGGCTGATATCAGCTGATCGACTGGGGTCCTGAGCAGTGGGAGCCCAGACGATCGACTATAGATTACCTATTTTCCTGGAAATAAACTAATGGGCCCTTTTTTGACCTTTTGTCTGCGAATGTGGTGGTGCATGGTCATCCTTTCAGGTGAATGAGTGCTCGTGTAATACTTGGTCACATGAGGGGACTATGTTTAGTTTTTTACTACATTCAGCTAGAATCCTCTTGTTTTTTTAGGACTTCATTGTTGAGGGGCACAATTTCCCCAAAATATCTCTTGAGATGAATATAATCCATAACAACGAGGGCTATGCTGTAGTGCTGGTGAAGCCGGGGGCTGAAGAGGATCAGGTAACATCAGAGGCAAAGTAGGAAGGTGAGTTCTAGGCTAGGATTTGAGTGGTCCATTCTGTCGTTTTCCTGCATGATGATCCTTCTACCACACGGATGACATACTGCGGTGTATTTTATACTGCGGCACGTCTTACTGGTTGTGGATGAGCCATTACTGATCCATAGGGCTAAATATCAGCGTTTGTGCCATCCTGATTACACATTATCTGTAGGACCCTACTAGAGAGGGTGCATGGGACACATAGGCTTACATGGGTGGCAGACGGGCTTAAGCACTCGAGCTCTGGGCTCGGATTTGGAGTTTGCACGTTTTGTCTTGTTCACAGATGTGTTCTCTGTTTTATCCCTCTTATAATGCAACTCGCGGTCTATGAAACTGTCAGTTTGTGAGACCTTGAAGCTATTCTCTGGTTTTATGTAAACTAAGCTTAAAGGGTTGTCGGGGACTCTTACTAGTGATGACCTGTCCTCAGGATCGGTAATCAACAGTTGATTGGTGGGGGTTTGCAGTTTCGGGTCCCCACTGGACCTGCTGTCAATGCAGAGAGTGCTGGAAGCAGATAGCGCTACGCCCCAGTTTGGTACTACTGGCACAGTTCACAATTTAATGTATTGCCAAACCAGACTGATGCAATACAGACAGCGCTACCTGCTTCTTGTAGTTTCCACACTGACTGCAGGCCTGGGGATCAGTTGATTGTCAGGCCTGCTGTCAGTGCAGTTATCACTGGAAATATTGCGCTGTCAATATTGCAGTGGCCTGGTTTGGTACTACAGTCACAACTCCCAATGGATTCAATGGGTGTTGTGCCTGTAACACTAAACCGGGCAGCTACAGTATGACGAGGGCTATCTGCTTCCAGTGATATCAGCACGATTGGTGGACCTGATTGTCATCTGAAGGGTGGAGCACTACGATTATCTGTTGATAACCAATCCTCAGGATGGGTGGGTGATCAATGGAAAAGTCCTGAACAACTATTTTTAATTCTTGTACACATGACAAGTTCTTCAATTTTCTAATAGACTTTGTACCAAATCTTCACCATTTAAGATATTGTTTGCTGTCATTGAATGAGAACACCTTTTCCAATCACAGGCAGTAAACGTGTATATAGCTAGTCCTACACTCAGCTGAGAAGTAGATACAATTGTATCTAGTGTAGACAATGCTCTGTGAGCTAAACAGCTCAGATCCCAGACTGATACATTGTAGCAAACTACCAATCAGTCTGGAGTACAGGCTGTTTAGCTCACAGAGCATTGTCTCCACTGGATACAACTGTATGCACTTCTTAGATATGAGTAGGACTGTATTTTGCTCTCTACAGCTGTGTGTCCACTTCCATAGAGAGCAATATGTATTTTTGTGCACAGCAGAAAGTCAATTACCTGTGGCCTTACTGTTGGAACTACAACCCCCAGCATGATGTGAGAGTCATTGCAATACTGTTTATGGAAGCTAAGTGTGCAGATCCCATAGGAAACTAAAATGTTACTCTGATTACAGCAGATAAATGTTTGCAGGTCACTGACACACAAGGTCAGTAAATATGTTAAAACGCGGTCTTAAACAATCATTAGTGAAATAATCCCCTTAAACTGGATCGACATGTCTTTTTTTCAGCCTACTATACTATGTTATGTTACTAATATACCCGCCACCTCTCTTCCTCTTATTTTAACCCTTTCTTGTACCATTTCCACGGTATGTGGGAGGATTGAAGACAAATTCTCTATAGATGTTAACATATATTTATTATGAATGCTTGAAGATGTTGTTATCATACATTGGATAGAAAGGAGCAGATGATGGTGATTCCGCTCTTCAGGCCTTGGCTTACTGTAGTAGTGTTTTTGGAGATGCAGGTGCAGATCACACATAGGTGACACTTCCCTGGATTCCTACAATCCACGTTCAGCCTTTGGGCCTTCTATTTGTCAAGTCCGGTGGGTGAAGCATACATTGGATAGAAAGGAGCAGATGATGGTGACTCCGCTCTTCAAGCCTTGGCTTACTGTAGTAGTGTTTTTGGAGATGCAGGTGCAGATCACACATAGGTGACAATTCCCTGGATTCCTACAATCCACGTTCAGCCTTTGGGCCTTCTATTTGTCAAGTCCGGTGGGTAAAGCATACATTGGATAGAAAGGAGCAGATGATGGTGACTCCGCTCTTCAAGCCTTGGCTTACTGTAGTGGTGTTTTTGGAGATGCAGGTGCAGATCACACATAGGTGACACTTCCCTGGATTCCTACAATCCACGTTCAGCCTTTGGGCCTTCTATTTGTCAAGTCCGGTTGGTGAAGGAGCTACTTCCAATGTTAGTAGCTTCCTTCTGTCAAGTCCAATAAATGAAGGAGCTGCTTTCTTCTTTAGCAGCTTCCTTTTGTCATCACCACATTGTAGATAAGATGTCCAGATGGTTACATAGCAAGTAAGGTTGAAAGAAGTCTTTCAATTTCAACCTGTAATACTTGCTATGTTGACCCAGAGGGAGGCGAAAAACCCCTGAGGACTTAATGTTGGTTTGTCCTCCTAAGGGGAAAAAATTCCTACCTGATCCCAAATATGGCGATCGGAACAAATCCCTGGGTCGTTGAAGCTCAAATGTACATGGATGTTAAGTGGTGGATGTTTGGTGGGGTTGTCAAATCTGGTAAATAGGGAAGTCCAGTTGATCGTATCATTCAGATAGATGGTGCATATGGATGAATTTCATTAGCTATGCTGTTTTGAGCTTCATCCACCAACTCAAAATAGTTTTCTTGAATGACCTGGTTTGGTCATTTAATATTCGGTCTCGATGGCAGGATGATAGTGTTCAGACCACTCTGAACACACAAAGCTGAATCTTTTGAAGAGCTTCTGGTCTTCAGCTCTTATTCTATTTGACTCTTCAGCATAGGGCAGGTGGTCGTTAACACTCAGGTCAACAGACATTGTTGTCATGATTGCTGGTGGTGTCATTCTCCTAGCTTCCACATCTTCCCAATTTATGTTACGAAAATATAGATGTGTTTTGATGTCTGACACTATTCCATACCGCCGGCTCGGATTTTTACACAGCAGCCCTTCCATGACGTTCACCATGCCATAAGACAGACTGTCTGGGTAGCATGGATCACGATCAAGGACAGCCTGCTCAATTTCTCTGCGATTTCGTCCAGGAAAGGGCCTCCAATATGTGGACAGTTCATACATAATCACGCCAATAGAAAAATAGTCTACCGCTCGTCCATGTTTTTCACCCATCACCAGTTCTGGGGCTGTGTATCCTGGTGTACCTCTACAGTGGCTTCTGGTCCACTTGTAAGCAAGCATTATAGCAAGACCGAAGTCTGCTATTTTGATGTGTCCCTCTGTTGTCAGAAGGATGTTGGCTGGCTTAAGGTCCCGGTGAAGAATACCTTTTCTATGCAGGAACTCTATGCCACAGATAATTTCTGCGATGATAAATGTTATTGTATCAACGCGAAGAGGAAAGTTTGTGGGCTTGTACATAAAATCCCTGAGGGTGCCTCTGGTGGTCAATTCCATCACTTGGTAGACACAGTTTTGGGTGTGGAAGGCGGCCAGGCCCTGAATCAGGTAAGGGCTCTTGTAAGATTGTTTTAGGATGTGGCGCTCTGTGAAACGGTGTTTTCTTTCCACGAAATTCCGTTTGTCTGATACTTTAATGGCTACGCATTCATTGCGGATGATATCTTTAGCCAAGTAGACTGTTCCAAAGGTTCCTTTTCCTAGTTTCTGATGGAAAGTAAAGCACTCTAGTGTTAGGGGAACTGTGCCAGATATTTCCTGGTTGGCTTCCTCGAAACACAAATCTTCAGTGCTGTGTTCCTCATCATGGCAGCTGTCACTCTGAAAGGTTTTGGTAGACTTGTAAAGCTCCTGTGGTGTCTCCTCTTCAAGAGAGAAGAAATCGGACATGTCGTCACTACTGCCGCTATGAAAGCTTTTCATAGTGACGTAGATCTCCTCTGGTGTCTCTTCTAGAGAGGAGCTACTACTGCTGGACTCCTTAGAGCTGCAGTCTTTAATTTCTTCAGTTGTGTTAACTGCTGTCTTGTCCACTCCTTTAGATGAAACAAAATGATTGTGTTACTATATATATACAGTATATAAATATTGTTACCATTTTGTGCCTGCAGCTCATGTGCAGAGCTATGGGTTTCTACGGTTATAGACTATCTCTGTTTAATGTAAAAAACTTTGCATGAACACTTCCAGTTACTTTCCAATTTCTTACCTCCGCTGCTGATGTGACTTGGCCCTGGGATTTCACAAGAGGCTCTTTGGATATCTTTGGCGCTCTCGGCGTTTTCCAGTCCATCCTCTCCTAAATCCCTGGTGTTTACATTTTTGTCGTCTACTGCTTTATTGTCCACTTTTTCATTGCATGGGACATACAGATCTTCTAAACTCTGGATCAGGCCGTGCATACGATCGTACGTTGCCAGTATTTCTTGGTGACTGGCATGGTACTGGATGCACAGTTCTTCCAGGCTGAGGGTCAGGTTGTGTAGTTGTTGATATTCTGCTTGTACTTCTTCCACAACGCTGTCTATCCCCAGTTCTGGTTCTTGGTCGTCGGCCTTGAGGTTTTCTTCCAGAGTATCCTCTTTCTTTTCTATCTCTAAAGATGACTCATTGACTGTAAAGAAAAAAATGTATAGATATATCAATTTAGAACAAGAAGTCGCATCAGGAAACCTGAATGCTGTTTCATACATAACAAAGGAGAATGGAGATCTAAGTAAGGAATGACGGGAAAGATGTTTTGAGAACTTTCTAGAAAATGCCTAACCCAAGGACTTGTATTTCAAGGGGCTGTCTCATGAAAACAATCCCTGTCATTATGTACTATTAAGGCACATGGACATCATAGAGGGCAGTCACCCACAATAAGAACAGTTCATGCCCCAGCAGACCCAAATGTCCAAAAATTATGTGGATGGCCATAAGTTACATTTAAGTTTTGTAGTTTTTGTCAACAAAACCCGTAGTGATCCAATCTGAATGGAGTCATACTACTGGTGATGATTTCCTGAATGAACAGCTAAATTGGTGACAGGTTATAAATTTTCATGGAAATAAGCTGTATTATGTATTCTGCACCCTCTACATTAACACTGCTTTTGAAGAAAACTATGCATCTGCATATTGGGGCTGTTATTATTATATAGCAAGGTCCATTAGTTTATAACTCTCTCCCTGTCTGGTATTCCACATTCCATATTTACTATGATGTCACAGTTGAGGTTAAATAATGTTAGAAACTGCTACAAAGGAAGAATGGAGCAGTACTCCATAGCAACCAATCAGATCACACTTATTGCTGAAATAAAAGCTTAAATCTGGTTGATTGCTCTGGGCAGGTCGTCAACATTTCCTTTGCAGTAGCATATTGTACATTATAATATGAAGTTTAATGACTTTAGCTTTCATGATGACTTGCAGAGAATCCCAAGCACTTTTCTTACTGCACTTTCCAGCCTCAGATACCTCTAGCAGTTAGTTCCTATATCTTTGAGATCATTTTGGCAGTTACATGGGGTGCTATAACTATAACCATAATCTTACAGTTTATAGGATGTTTCTGGATGCCCTACCTTTGCTGTCCGCCATGTTGCTCCCACTTGGCTTTGGGAGTTCCTCCTCCATGTTGATGATGCCACTGGGCTCTAGGGGCTCCTCTTCCCTGTGGACAATAACAATGCGCTCTAGGAGTTCCTCCTCCATGTGGATGACACTGGGCTTTTGGAGTTCCTCCTCTATGTTAATGTCACTGGGCTCTTTAAATTCCTCCTCCATGATGATCCAAGTGGGTTCTGGGAATTCTTCAGAACTCTCCTCATCCTGGATGGAGGTGCAGCACCTCATACATCCAGTAATTCTCTTCCAGGCTTTGCGCAGGCGCGCTAAGAACCCTTTCTTTTTGGGTATCTTAGGCTCTCTGCGCTTCTTCCGGATGATCTTCACTTCTTCTGATAGCTCCTCGATCTTATTTGCCTCCTCCTCTAAATATTTTCTCATCTCTTTTGCCTTCATTTTATCGCAAAGGTAAAAAGATATAGAAATTCGCGGTTGTAGCTCTCACTCGTACTCTGCTAGCTGCAGCAAGTGAATGCAATGGTTATTAGCCGTGCAAGAGAATATAAAGGCACCTGCCATTATGATGTCACAAGGCGCGTTGTGATGTCATAATTGCCATTGTGATGTCATCAACTGTCTTAAGGAACATGCCCCAACACGTTCAAACATGCAACATGCTCCAACATATACAGATGTTCCGGAATGTTCTTTAAGGCAGTTGATGACATCACAATGGTAGTACTTGAGGATCTTTTCACTATATTTCAGCTACAATATACAGGATTGCAATGGCTCTCACAGCATGCTTGGAGTTGTAGTTCCAGCAGCAGGGCTACACGTAAATTGACTTTTGCCATATGGGATGCCTAAGGAAACCTTTTTCTATTATATGGTCCTGTATTTCACATCTCTCACATGGAGTTATAATAAAGGCTGTATACAAGTTTATCCTCCAATTACATTCATAGACCCTTTTTTCTCATTTGAGTTTATTAATTTTAAATTTTACTTAGTACAATAATAACTGAACAATAAGGAGAAAAATACATTAATAACATTGTATATCCATGCAAAATGCAGTATCAGGCCTCAGTCAGGCGGGTGTTTTTTGCCG
Organism: Eleutherodactylus coqui; assembly: GCF_035609145.1. Lineage (NCBI taxonomy): Eukaryota > Metazoa > Chordata > Amphibia > Anura > Eleutherodactylidae > Eleutherodactylus > Eleutherodactylus coqui. The sequence continues at coordinate 18,175,645 of NC_089847.1, read as the reverse complement.
CGATTTGCGCATGCGTCTGGTGATTTTATAGAACCATTGCTTTGCAATGGTATCGGACACATGAGCGCTTTTTATGCGCTCGTCCGATAAATTATAGAACAGAAATCGCAGATCGCACCTATCTGCGATCTGCGATTCCTGTTCTCTTCTTTATATGCGCCCAATGGGGCCGGCGGCAGCAGCGCCGACCCCATTGAGAACATATAGTAGACAAATCATTCTCCTCTGCCACAGCTGTAACAGCTGTGGCAGAGAAGAATGATGTTTGCCCATTGAATTCAATGGAGCCGGCAATACAGCCGGCTCCATTGAAAGCAATGGGCTGCCGGCAATCGCACGATGAATTTTCGGGAAGGGCTTAAAAATATAAGCCCTTCCCTGAAATTCATCCAGAAATGTGTGAAAAAAAAAAATATATATATATATACTCACCTGGTCCTGGCAGATGTAGTTCAGCCGCGGCCGCCGGCACTTCTCCTGAACTGCTGTGAGTAGTATTCAGCAGCCGAGGCTTTAAAATCCCCGCCTGCTGAATGAGCTGCCTCTGATTGGTCACAGCCTGAGCAATCAGAGGCAGCTCTCACTCACCCATTCATGAATTCATGAATGGGTAAGAGAGTGCTGCCTCTGATTGGCTCAGCGCAGGGACCAATCAGGGGCAGCTCTCAACTGAATGACAGCTGAGAGCTGCCCCTGAATTCATGAATGGGTGAGTGAGAGCTGCCTCTGATTTTATGTCAAGACTGCCTCACATCACTTCGAGCTTGTAGCATTCCTCAGTTGCGGCAGGAGGATTGCACAGTTTCTCACATAGTTTTCAATGGGGGATCTTACCGCGTGCACCGCCTCCGGCGCCATTGAAAACAATGGGAGATGCGATGCAAGAGCCGTGATTTGTCTTCTCGCATTGCGGTGCCATGCAGGAAAACATCGCTCATGTGTATGACTCCATTCAAAAGAATCACGTCTCGCAAAACACAAATCTCCTGTGATTCTCTCTCTCTCTCTCTCTCTCTCTCTCTCTCTCCCCCCCTCTCTCTCTCTCCTCCCCTCTCTCTCCCTCTCTCTCTCTCCCTCTCCCCTCCCCCCCCTCTCTCTCTCTCTCTCTCTCTCTCCCTCCCCCTCTCCCTCTCCTGCATAAGGGTCATAGCAGCACTTCCACTCTGACCCTGGTGTATCCCGGCGGACGTGGCCTGGTTAACCCTTTCAACTCTGTCCAGCAGCAGCAGTAAAAGTAAAAGCGTCTTCATCATCTCACACTACAGATCCCCCTTGTGTCCAGATGTTACAGTATGGCCACATAAACTTCTATGGATGCTATATTACAGGTTGTATATCCTTTAACTAGAATATAGTCGTGTGTGACTCGTGTGTGAGTCTGGCTCAGCGCAGGGACCAATCAGGGGCAGCTCTCAGCTGAATGACAGCTGAGAGCTGCCCCTGATTTGTCCCTGTGCTGAGCCAATCAGAGGCAGCACTCACTCACCCATTCATGAATTCATGAATGGGTGAGTGAGAGCTGCCTCTGATTGCTCAGGCTGTGACCAATCAGAGGCAGCTCATTCAGCAGGCGGGGATTTTAAAGCCCCGGCTGCTGAAAACTACTCACAGCAGTTCAGGAGAACTGCCGGCGGCCGCGGCTGAACTCCGACTGCCCGGACCAGGTGAGTATATATATATTTTTATTTTTACACATTTCTAGATGAATTTCAGGGAAGGGCTTATATTTTTAAGCCCTTCCCGAAAATTCATGGTGAGATTGCCTGCAGCCCATTGCTTTCAATGGAGCCGGCTGTATTGCCGGCTCCATTGAATTCAATGCGCTGGACAGCTCTGGCCCGTTTCTATTGAAACGCGGCTAGGAGCTGTTTTTTTGGGCGATTTTTCGGCCCCGGTCACGCGATTTGCGGATGCGCATCCGTCATGCGATCCGCAAATCGCGGGAAAAAATGCCCGTGTGACTGAGGCCTAAGAAGGAAATATAAACAATTGATAAGTGCTTATTGGGCTTCATAACAGATAAGCAGATATATTTCTATTGAGTTTTATGTCTCTGACCCCATTATGCGGTTACCCATCAAATAAGGGCCTGGTCAGGGCCCAGCTTGCAACTAATAATGGGATTAGGGAATGAAGGAAATAGAAGGGGGGGGGTATGTCCCCTGAAGTCATGATGTAGAACACAAAGTGCTGTAAGTTTTTCAGTGCGGTAATTTTTAGGGACATGAATGATCTCTTTTGTGAAGGAACCCTATAATTTACCCATGATGTCCAGACTCTCAAATGCCGTGTAGCGGTTAAGAATTGTTGAAGTCAATTGTTCTCCTATTAAATACCAATTTAATTGCCTTTTCACTTCTGAAAACTTCTCTTCCTCCAAGAATTGGCGATTGTTTAGTAGGTGGGAAAAAAATCTGATTAGTCTTCGTGATTCCATAGAGATATTTGCATAAATTTAATAGGGGCTCCCATCTGACTTTTCAGATATTACAACCGGTAACCAAAAAAATTGTGTATACCCCTATCCATAGTCATTTTACTTGGGACAGGACTACCTAATGTGTAACATGTCACCAGGAGATTGACAGCAACAAAAACAATTCAAGTGGTATCCTGGTAGAGCATGGGCATTCAGGTATGGGCTGAGCAATCCTCAGCCACGGTAGGAGAATTGCAGAGTTTCTCCCATTGTTTTCAATGGGGGACCTGACCAGGTGCACCGCCGGCGCCATTGAAAACATGTGGGAAAGATACGGTAGGACCTTTCTTCCTGTTTTGTTTTATTTACCGGCTCACAATAGTGCAAAATTTGAATGGGTTTAAAAAATAATAATTTTTTACCTGGTTTATGCTCTAATATGCTGCGTAGCGGCGAGCGCATTGGTGCATTTGGCTGTTTAAGTCCTAATGGAAACTTTTGAAAATTTTCAGTATTTTTGATTTACAGCAAACGCTAATGCAAGAAAATAGCCGCAAAATATTGCCGTATGGCCCAGTCATCCCGGATTTTGGGGGCTGTCTAGCCATCCTGGTAAGTATGCCTGAGCCCCCATTTAAGGGGGTTCTGTCAAAATCAACTTTTATCACATAACCATATAACACGGAGCAGTGCTCCATTTAACCCCCACATTACTACAGTGAGGAGAAGAGGGGGAGATGGGCTGCCTGTTCTTGGGATCTCAGTGGTGATAACCCATAGATAGGTAATAAATGTCAATTTTAAGAATCCCCCTTTAAAGGAGTCACCCAGACATCGCCCACTGGGATACTCCGGGTTTGGAGTGGAAGCGCTGCTCTGACCCCTGTATAGCGTCCGGCTCTCGCAATTGGAGATGCAGCTCTCACTGAAATCTATGGGACCTCACTGCAATTACAAGTGCAGCTCCTATTGATTTCAGTGAGAGGTAAAAATCAGGGAGAGCGCCTGGCACCTCTAAGCAGCAAGCAATATAGTACAATAGAATAACTCACCTGGTGCTTGACATGTCACCCTAAGGTGATCATGTGTCTACACTCAAGGTCCTGGTAGGCTTTTAAAAATTGCTTTGTCCACAGTTCATAATGATCCAGATCGCTGGAGAGACGCAGGTCACAACAATAATCCGTTCCTCATAAGAGGCCGGATAGTACAGTAGAAAATAAAGAAATAAACTGTAGCCCTGCGCTACTTGTTATGCAGAACCAATTAATGGTATCACAAAGGTCAACCTCAGGTTAAAAACAAGAGGTTTAGAGGTCACAAACCTCATGTATTATCAATATCCTTGCAAAATATACTTGCGACGCAGTGACCTGCGTCTCTCCAGCGATCTCCAGCTGTCCAGGGTGATGATACATTCTCTGGAGAGTGGCAATTGATGTTAGGTACTTTTACTGACTTGATCTTGGCTAAAATTATGACAAAAAGGAGAAGTCTGATGATGGATGCCTTACAAAGGGTGGCATTTATAGCAGACTTCTGTAAGGAGGATGATTTTAAATTCACTCTTAATTCGATAGATGATCTGGAAAAGAATGTTTTTTATAGGAAATTTGGTAAATTTAGCCGGGATTCGGCCCATTATGCACAAAAAATATATTTTTCATGGGACTGTAAAAAGGTTAGAACTAACCCTAGACCAAAAATGGGCAATCAGGACTATAATAGGTATCATTACCATAATCCCTTATATAGGAAGACAGTGACACATCAACAAAATAACACCAATATGCCCGACACTGGGAGCAATACATCACAGGGAAGTACGGCCACAAGAAATTGGTCTGGAAAAACCAGTGTCTTTACAAATCAGTCTTATTCATATAATAGAAGGCCCCGGAATGTTGGACCGAATGATCCAACTCCTGATAAACATAGGAGTAATAACAAAGAGAAAAATTTAGATAGTAAATATAATTATAATAAAAATCACTAACCCGACTCCTAGTGACCATTCATCGTCCCTTTCCCCTTTAACTACATCTACAAAAGTGAATAAATCAACTCAAGTTACTAGGATTTCGCGCCTTTCAAGCATCCCAGAAATGGTGGAGCTTGATCACAATCTAGAGGTACCTTTAATAGATTTATCTAATCATAGTTCTTTATGTTCAACCCCTGTGGTAACAATCTCAACATCACCTGAACCCTCAACTTTGAGGGTCATTAACCTTGATAGGATAGAAAGGACCAATTCTATTGACGCGGTGGATCTTGAAAAAGTCCTTTTAAAATCCCCTTTGGCGGATTCTCCACCAAATTTTACGGATCTAGTATCTAGATCTCTGCCTGGATGTAATTTACCAGGAGAGACCCAAATTCAAACGTTAGCTCCGGCTAAAATAATTAGGAGTAAAGACCCCCTTTTTCCATTACTGGAACCCACGAAACCCCGAGTGGTCCACTCCCAACATATAACCGGGGCCAAGAACAAAATATTTCAATTTTACCAACCACTTCCACCCACCAGGTCTTCGAGGAACCGAAGCCTCCAAGACGTCGAGGTAAGAGAGGAGGAAGAAGGTCCAGACCAAAAGAAAATAGTAAAAAAGGGGAAGCCCCTAAACATGACCTAGTAATAAACAATGAGGAGGCTAGATCTATGGGCATTTTTAATATTTCTAACCATATTCTAAAGATTAAAGAAGCAGAAGTTTTAGCAAAGGGCCTTTCATTTAGCCCATCTACAAGTGCAAACTTGTTTGATCTTTATGTTGATCTTAATCATTTTATAAAAAATTTAACGGTTAGTCGTTATTTTTCTATTCAAAATTTTAAAAATGATCCTAAAGAAAAAGATGAACCTCAAGTTTTTAATCTAGAGCATCCTGTACCCATGGATCTGAAAACACCCAGTAGATTTTACCCGTTAGATAGTAAAGGTAATCATATAGATTTGTTCCATCAGAACGTTTTGCATGATTTTTCGACACTATGTACCAAAGATAAAGGCTTAAAATACAACCTCGATAAAAAACAACATCTAGCGATAAAAAGTGTAACGGAAAACCGTGATATTGTCATAAAAAAAGCTGACAAAGGGGGGGAATTGTAATCATTATGAGTATTATAATTTTGAATTTTTAAGAATTTTGGAAGATCCCTTATATTATCAGAAATTAGACAAAGATCCTGCATCTGTTGTCTCCTCTAAACTACAGATATTAGTAGATACAGCTTTGAAAAATAATTGTGTGTCAAAAAAGAGAGAGATTATATCTGTCCAAAGTCCTGAGATACCATTTTTTTATTTTCTACCTAAGATACATAAAGATGTAAATACCCCCCCAGGCCGCCCCATAATCGCGGGTATCAATTCAATTACGAGTAATTTATCTCACTTCATAGATCATCATTTACAGAAATTTGTCATAGCACTACCTTCATATATGAAAGACACGGGCCATATCTTGTCAACAATTAAACAAATATCATGGAAAAACAGCTATGTGTGGTGTAGCCTTGACGTTACCTCCCTATATTCGAATATCCAACACCACCAAGGAGTTAGAGCTACAAAATATTTTTTAGAACAAGATCCTTTGATGCCAACGCAACAGAAAGATTTTATATTGGATGCAATCCAATTTATATTAACAAATAATTACTTTACCTATTAAAATGTTTTTTTTCAACAAAGCGGTACCGCGATGGGTACCAAATTCGCGCCTAGTTATGCGAATCTATTGATGTTTTTTTTTTAACAAACAGCTTTTAAGGATGAACATATAATCCTACATAGACGTTTTATTGATGACCTCTTACTAGTCTGGGATGGTGAAATCGAGGATTTAAAGCTTTTTATCACAGCGTTAAATAGTAATAATTTTAATCTAAAATTTACAAGTCATATCAGTAAAACAGAGATAGTTTTTTTTAGATCTAATTATTTCATCTGAGAGAGGCAATATTAATACTAAAACACATTTCAAGCCAACAGATTGCAACAGCTACCTTAATTTCGGTAGCTGCCATAAAAAGAGCTGGAAATTAAACATACCTCAAGGGCAATTCAAGAGGATCAAAAGGAATTGTTCCTCATTGAACGACTATAAACAACAATCAAAAGTCCTCATAACTAGATTCCAAGAAAAGGGCTACCCTCTAGAATTGATCATGTCAGCATACAAAAATACCTATATGATAAACCCTTTGAAAAATCAAAAACGGATAGTATTGATACCAATATAAGCGAAACCAAGATGGATTTTAATAAAAAAACTTTTATTCATTGCTAAATTCAATGTGCAACATAAGGAAATTGAAAACACCCTAAAAAAACATTGGTCGATTTTAAAACAAGACCCCTTCTTACAGGACAGCATTTTGGATACTCCCAAAAATAATCTACCGAAAAAACAAGACTTTACAAAACATCCTGGCCCCTTCTAACCCAGATAAGTCTCATCGAATTGGACAAGGGTCAAAACATCCCAATATGGTAGCAGGTACTTTTAAATGCCTGAAAGCCTGGTGTAAATGCTGCTCTGTATTAGTACAAGGGAGAAAAGAGATTTTTCTGAAGCCGGAGAATAGGTTTATGGTGATAAATCAATTTCTGAACTGTAGTTCTGATTTCCTCATTTCCTCAACGCAGTTCACCATGCAGACACAGTTCATATTATGGGAAATATCCAAAAATTGCCTAAAATTATCATTTCAAAAAATTGGGCATATTTTCTGCTTCAGAGGAAAAATATGTGTCTGACCAGTTCCTAAGGCGACTCTTCACAAGCGTTTTTTACAGCCCTTTATGTACATAGCAGTCGGACTTCGGATGTTTGGTTGCTACTCACAACAAGGTCAATTTTTGCAGTTTTTGTCAACAAAACCCGTAGTGATCCAATCTGAATGGAGTCATACTACTGGTGATGATTTAAATGCATTGCTTGGGACAGCTTCCATGAAATTCCGTAGTTGCTGTGCCTGCAATGCCAACCCGGGCCTACGGATAGCTTAATCTGCTGCCTGTGCTGACAGTTGACCCTGGAATCAGCTGATCAGTGGGGTTCCTGAGCTGCAGCCCCCCACCCAACAATTATCTATTGATAAGCTACTCTAAGGACAGGTCACCAATAGGAAAAAAAACCTCCAAAGTCCCAGACAAACCCTTTAACTCCGATGCCACCCCGCTGTTGCAGTGGGACACCGGCTGTGACTGACAGCCGGCTCCCACTGCAGGATAGCGCCGGATCATAAGTGATCTCGCGCTATCCCCAGGACGTACCAATATGTCCTGTTGTGGGAAGTACCAGGCTCCCAGGATGTAACGGTACATCCTGGGGAGGGAAGGGTTTAAGGGTTAAAGTCACATTGCTATACTGTAAGAACTGTATCCACTTTGGGCATTTTCCCAGCCCTTCCCCACCCTCAACTTCTGAGACAAAGAAGCTACTTTTGCCTGACCACTTGTTGAGGAGACAAAGACTGGCTCATACACTGGACTTGAGAGGGGTGTGGGAGGGGGCGGGGGATTCTATATGGCCCAACAAATGAAAACTACATATGTTACTGATGTAATGTGTTATACACCCATAAAGGGCAGGTATTATGTGTTTCAATAAAATGAGGGTCTGAGCAATGTACCGCTCAGATCCAGTTTAGACCTGAGACTTATATCTTGTGTCTGACTGGTTGTTATAAGGCGTGTGCATGCCATACTACATAATTAGGAAGCTACAGAATACCCCGAAACCTTCTGGAGAAAATACCATCCAGTTCAGCTGGCGTCCCTGGTTGTGGGCGAGTAGACTGTGATTTCTTCAGTCTGGAAAATACAGAGACTGGCAGATAACACGCAGAACTCAGGGGCCCGAAAATCTACAGAACACAGTAAAATTTCTTTATCTTAATCTACCTGAGTGAACTGACTTCAACCTGTTTATCTGCCTGCCTCTACGCCAGACTTCTAACAAATCACTGAAAGGCAGGTAATGTAGTTCTGTCTACTCGAGATTACCACCGTGTCTGGGGATATTCTGTATGCTGTGAATGTTGTGTTTGAGACGGTTAAAGACTGTGTACACAAGACCAAGAGACAGATTCTGTGAGGGTCGATTTTTTATTAGGGCGGACTTGAGCTGTATAGCAGGACATAGTGTCTGTACCTATACGCTTTGAGGGAGCACGCCCGGGGCACTCTCCTATGTAATAGTGCGTGGTTTTTAAAGGAAAATTTTAAAAATAAGCGAATTCACTTGTATGATCGAGCACGGTATATGCTCTCATACGTAAGGAAGGATACGCAGGGATTAAAATAGGCATATTTACTTGTATGATTGAAGGTGTTATGTTCTCATATGTGGAAAGGGATACGCTGGGATTATAGCCGCGGTGTGAGACGGCTAGATACTCCAGATACTGTTGAGGTCTTGGTCACTGAATATAATCGTCAGTCTTTGTGTATAGCCAAATGTCTTGTTTAAAGGGTGTGAAGTGTTTGTTACTGGGGATTTTGCTGATAGAGGGTGGGCTGTTGGACAGATAGGTGAGATGTATACTTTAAGCCACTGAAAATATTCCCCTGTAAACCCATCTGTTCTTTTTGTTTTGTGTTATAGAGTTAATATGCATTGTGATTTGCGAGGAAAGAGATTCTACTGGAAGAATTTGAGAAAAGTGGAATCTAGTAAAGGAGTTTTAATGTGTCCAGAAATTTCAAATAGGATAGAATGAGCAGGCAGAGTAGAATACGGCATAGATCCAGGTTGTCCAGGAATTCCAGAGAATGGGGAACAAAGCAAGCAAAGATAAGGGACATAGAGCATGTGACTTAGTTGCTGAAAGAAAGGAACAAAGTTTTCAGAAGATAAGCAGGGGGGACTGGCAGACAGAAAAGTGCTTCAGATTGCTAAAAGGTGGTATAACTTAGAAAGGGATTCACGAGCAGAATTGGGTGGGGGAGGAGGTGAGAGGGTAGCGGGGGAGTGTATTGCCTGTATCATAAACAATGTAATGCCTTTGTATTGACTACAGCCCCTCCCTATGATGGCGGCCAGGCTTGCAATGTTTAAAACCCCACATAGTGTGACTCTGCAGCAAGTGTGGTGAGCCCCGCCTTCATCCTGAGATTACTTCCTCCCATGTGCTCACTTTCAGGGTGTGTGACGTCACTTCCGGCCCCTCCAATCTGGGACAGGACTAAGCCCCGCCCCTTCCTCCTCCAGCAGCCATTTTGCCTCACCCAAAAGATCTGTAGCCCCGCCCCTTCCGCCTCTGGCGGCCATCTTGCTGCACTCAGGAGGCCTAAATTCCCCAATGCCACTGTATCCAGTGCTAACATCATGATTGTCTGAAGTAAGGTCTGGTTTGAACAGACTTTATTACACTACAAAATGGGGCCACCTTGGATGTGGGATAAGTTCAGGGAAACAAACCTTTGTTCTTTGCGAAGATGCGGATTAGGACATAGTAGATGACTAAGCTGGTTTATGGAGTATAGAAGATTGGAGTTGATGCATGGAGGACAGAGGCTTGGGACCCATGAGCAGGGGACAACCCTCTCATGGTGTGTTCCCAGGGGCTCTGTCTTCCGCTGCCTGCTTCTCCAATGGATGTTCAGACAGATGATGTTAAGGAAGGCTTCTACAGATGGAATAATTTCCCTACAGTCACCCAGCAAACTTTTTCACGTAATTTGCCAAAGTAGTCTGGGATTTTTGTGAGAAAGAGGGACTTAATTGCTCAGAGTAGGATGTCAGTTCATCCGCATTCTTTAGTTTTTTTCCTTATATCTTTGTATATTCTAGTGTCAGTCTCCACTGAAGCTATAATTCTATTCAGACAGGATAGTCAAAGTTAAATGGTGTAATTCCCTGAATTTCATTTTGACTGGGTGGCTGTTAATAGCTGTTGCTTGTGTTGCGCCCCCTTGTGTTAGAAATGCTAACTGCGACAAAAAAAAAAATCAAAAGGATATTTTTGCTCAGACTTTGCTGCATACAATATCACCTTGACCAACAAAGTGCTTGTTTTTGTGCCTCTTGGCTTCCTTTTTCAACGGTGTACTATTTTGAACCCCACTATTTCTTTTTCAATAGAGTATCCCGCTTAAAAAGGGGGGGAGGCATAGGTGATCTAGGTGTTGTAGATCAGCTATTGGGGTTTTTTTAAACAAAAAGGAAATAAATAATTTTTTTGCTACAAGATTCTAATCTATGTGAAATAGAACATTAGCATGATTATTTAGTACTGATGCAGCAAGAAACTGTTGGTATGCAAATAGTTACTGGAACCCTCTGTTGATAATGCATATTTTGAGCTTTTTGCAGATGGTACCAGGGTGAGGATTGACGACTCCACATCGGATATGCAGTGGTCACACAACAAGATGTCCTAGAAGTAGAAGCTCTGCCTCCGCATGTCTCAGCACAAGAAACGGAACTGAAGGCCCTCACTGAGGCGAGTAGAGTGGTGAAAGGTAAGACGGCAACCATTTACACTGACTCCTGGTATGCATTTGGCATAGCTCATGATTACGGCCCAATATGGAAGGCCAGACAGTTTCTTACCTCAGCAGGACAACCAATTAAGAATGGTGCAGCGGTGCAGAGTCTCATGGAGACCCTACTACTACCTGTCAGTGAAGAGCTCGCACCGATTCCTACACTGGAAAAGCAAGAGGCAATGCCCTCGCCGACAGCACAGCAAATGCAGCGGCCCTCAAGCTGTGGAAGAAAGAAGACAAGATATTGACAGCACGAGTCAGAGGAAAAAAATTGGACATTGACAAAATTTGGACATTGATATGCTAAGGACTTTACAGTTACAAGCCAGCAAGGAAGGAAAGGATAAATGGACTAAATATGGGAGCAGCAGAAACAGGACAGCGCATGGTGAACAGTCAACAGTACTTGCCTACCACAGTTCCTGTATCCCATTATGGCCCAGCTGACGCACTGAATGACGCACCTAGTAAAGCAGCAATTATGTCGACGCTTGAACGAGGACGGGCGACTCCTGGGTTCTCTGTAGCTGATGCATAATTTGTCCAGTTAGCATAATCTATGCCATAGGCGAGTCAGGACAGAAGGGAAAAGGTGCCCCAAAGACACTTGCCTAGACCACTCTACCCATTTCAGGGATTGCAACTTGACTACATTCAGCTCCCACCTGTTGGGAAGTATGAATATGTGCTTGTTGTTGTTGATGTCTTTTCAGGTTGGTGGCCTACCCTGTTACCAAGGCAAACGAGTAGGTAACCGCAAAGAAGCTCATGAACGAGGTAAACTGCAAATATGGGGTACCAGAAGTGATTGAGTTAGACAGAGGTACGAACTTGGCAGGTGAAATAATACAACACATCATGTCTGCTCTGGGTGTATCCCAGGCCTTTTACACACTCTACCACCCATAGAGTAGTGGAAAGGTGGAGAGACTTAGTGGCACGCTATAAAGCAAGATGCTTAAAATGACGCCGGGAATGGGGCTACCCTGGACAGACTGTTATCCAATAGCCCTATTCAGTGTTAGATATACACCCAAGGGGGATCATGCATTTTCTCCCTACGAGATCGTTTGGGCCAGCCCCAAGGTTAGGTTGCTACTATCCCCAGTAGTTACAATTACAATCTGATGTATTGACTAAGTATGTGATTTCCCTTGTTAAAGCACTAACCAAAGTCTATGCACAGATGTTCTCTTCCAGACCCCTAGGCAGACACTGGGACACATATCTTGCAGCCTGGGGATTGAGTGTGTCAAGAAGTTCCTCAGGAAGCACCCTCTTGAGCCTCGATTTGATGGTCCCTACCAGGTGATTCTGACTACTGCCACAGCTGTGAAACTAGCCGAAAGACTTACTTGGATCCACGCTTCACACTGTAAGAAAGCCTCAGATGCGGAAGACCAGTCTTAGTCATGCTGTGGACATTACTCTGGTTGGGGCTAGTGAGAGAGGAGGGTGGCAACTGGAATCCTTGGTCGGAAGAATATGAGGGCACAGTTACCTTCTGGTATAACTCGTCCAACACTCAAGTAGCCGCATATTCCTTCGAGTATTGTACTGTGGTCCCGTGACTAGGCGCAAAATTCCACCACCGGCCAGATTCAGCTTAGTCCAGCTGGTTATATGACATATATACCCGGGAATACAATATGTTTGCACCACTGATAATGTCTGGGGAGAAGACTGCCGGTATAAGGGATATGGTAGATGCTCCCAAGTGAAAGCCTTCACCTAGCCCGTGCCCGTAATTAACCCCCTACGCCCTAAAATAAAAAACCTTGAAAAACATGATGATCATAGCCGACCCTACCTTTGAGGACACCATGACAGTAGAGACTGGCTACTCTGACCAGAATCTCTGGTTGGAGGGGATGAGGTACAATGCTAACAAAAACAACAAGTCAAACTGTTTTGTGTGCGGTAGTGCCCGACCACACTCGGGGATGGTCCCCCTAAATCTCCCTGTAGATGCTGAAGAGTGTTTCCTTAGTCTCTTCACTAACACTTCCACTAATTACACTACTCGTGAGAAGTGGAAAAAGGAATACTCTATAACTACTTAAGTGTCTTGTCCCGGAGAGAGTATTACTGACTATCCTGGAAACTACACCTGCTATGCAAACATGCAGGGTGGAGGGAGATTTTTGGGGAACTCACTAACAGGTATTGCTCCTTCTACAGTACACTAGGAGGGAAATGGACACAGAACCAGGTCCAGTCCTTAGGAGATGTTTACTGGCTTTGCGGGAACATGAGGTGGATGACCCGCCTGGAAGGTAATTGTGAGTAAAAGAAATGAAAAAGGAGGGTGGAGCAAGACCCAGTGAGGGTGGTGGAATATTTATGGAGTACAAAGTGTTTCCAATGATGGAGTATTTTGAATGGTGGAGGTGCTGCCAACCAGATGACGCTCCACCAGTGTGGGCGTGAGTGTAGCGAAAAGGATGTGAAAAAATTGGTATGGAGGCGCAGCCCTCTAAGCTACTAGAAGATGTAGATCAAGGTCCAATGTGTGATGGTGAAAGCACTTTTTTATTTTTTCACAAATTAAAAACCAGCAATAGAATACGTGTTTCGGGGATGAACCCCTTCGTCAGTTCGGCTGGATAGGACAACAGGATGCCTGGAGGTGACACGACTCCAAAGATGTATTGGATGTGTCAGAGGTCCTGTATGTGCAGGAGGACAGGGGAGAAAGAAGTGCTAAAGCATCATCCCCGAAACGCGTATTCTATTGCTGGTTTTTAATTTGTGAAAAAATAAAAAAGAAGTGCTTTCACCATCACACATTGGACCTTGAGCTACATCTTCTAGTAGCTTAGAGGGTTGCGCCTACATACCTGGAAGGTAATTGGACAGGGGAGTGTGCCTTAGCAAAGCCCTTATGCTCCTCCACATCCTGCCAGACAGCATTGAGGATAATGAGGTTACCCCTAATAGTTACCTTATCTTGATCAAACTCTGCCTGTGTTTTGTGGTTTTCTTGTCATGTTGGTCTATCCTTGATTTCTGCATAGGTATGGCGGTTCTTTCCAGTCTTGTCACTAGGCAGCGTAGGGTCAGTGTTGGCGGCCTGGACCTGTCCACCTTTAGGGCTATCTCTAGGAAGGGACATTGGTGTGGGTAAAGGTCAGAGAATCCCGCGCCGTGCGTACCTGTGCACACTTCTAGTATTGTAACATTACCCTAGAGCGAGAAGAGAGGCTCCTGGTGGTAGTTTTGATCTACACGTGTACATTGACGTCATAGGACAGCCAAGGGGGGTACCTGACGAGTTTTAAAACTAGAGACCAAGTTAAAGTTGGATTTGAGTCCATTTTTTCCGATCATCACGGTAAATAAAATGTTGACTGGATTAATTATATTTATTATAATCATCAGCGGTTTATAAATTATACTAGAGATGCCCTATAGGGACTAGTCGAGCAATAGGACCTACCTCGACTATGACTTTTCAAAATAGAATGTGGGGTGTCTGTAAGATTATATGGGAAACTTGTTGTACCTACATCCCAGACAACACGTGACCCACAGGTAAAGTCACAATTGCCATTAAGAAGCTGACAGCACTAACTAAAAAGAGCTAACCCTTGGCACCAGTACTTTTCATGGATGAGTGGGTGGCAAAGGATCCTGGCTCAGATAGGCGTCGCTGTCGTATGTGCACTGATTATCTTTTCTGTTCTAGTCTGCTGTGATATCCCTTGTGTCAGAGAGACCTATGAAACTACAGCTGAAAAAGCCGCTCCCACAATGAGTTTGCTGAATGCATCCCCAGAAGGAGTGGACAAGTCCTACACCCCCTTGAAGACCCCAAATCCAACCTACAACGCACTCCAGTTATAGGTTCACCCGCAGAGGACTGTGAAAATTATCAGGGAAAGTTAGAGAATAGACATTTCAAGGGGGGATTGTAGTAGACATGATGATTAGTTAGCGTAAAATGTCTATTGATTTGTATAAACTAGATGTATTACACAGCTGTAGTGATTTAACTCTGTAGAGGCTAATGGCTGCATAATTTCATTATGGTAATTGCTGGACAATGGCATGGTGAAAGATGTGTTCTATAATGTTAGCCTAATTTAAAGCTCCTCTGCAGCCTTTTAAGGGTTAAAGTCACATTGCTATACTGTAAGAACTGTATCCACTTTGGGCATTTTCCCAGCCCTCCCCCACCCCCAACTTCTGAGACAAAAAAGCTACTTTTGCCTGACCACTTGTTGAGGAGACAAACAATGGCTCATACACTGGACTTGAGAGGGGTGTGGGGAGGGGGCGGGGGATTCTATACGGCCCAACGAATGAAAACTATATATGTTACTGATTTAATGTGTTATACACCCATAAAGGGCAGGTATTATGTGTTTCAATGAAATGAGGGTCTGAGCAATGTACCGCTCAAATCCAGTTTAGACCTGAGACTTATATCTTGTGTCTGACTGGTTGTTATAAGGCGTGCGCATGCCATAGTACATAATTAGGAAGCTACAGAATACCCCGAAACCTGCTGTAGAAAATACCATCCAGTTCACTGAACAACAAGGAGAAAAATACATAAAAAACATTGTATATCCATGCAAAATGCAGTGTAAGAAGGAAATATAAACAATTGATAAGTGCTTATTGGGCTTCATAACAGATAAGCAGATATATTTCTATTGTGTTTTATGTCTCTGACCCCATTATGCGGTTACCCATCAAATAATGGCCTGGTTAGGGCCCAGCTTGTAACTAATAATGGGATTGGGGAATGAAGGAAATAGAGGGGGGGGGGGGGGGGGGGCGGTATGTCCCCTGAAATCAAAATGTAGAACACAAAGTGTTGTGAGTTTTTCAGTGTGGTAATTTTTAGGGACTCATGTGGCTCATGTGCAGTGCATTTTTTTCAAATCTTCTGCTTTCCCGCGGATCCTCGGCACTTCCGCAGTGTCAGCTGCCAGCGTGTTGCAGATCGAACAGCTTCCATTGACTTTAACGGAAGCGATCCCTGCAGAAACATGGAGCATGCCGCATTTTTTTACCGCACGTCCAATTTGGACACCGGGGATAAAAATGACATCCGCAGGTATTTAAATATCTGTGGATTCTACAGTTCAATTATGCCAGTGGACATGAGGCTTAAGGCTGGTTTTACGCATGTGATATAGGCTTCCAGCACACTATTGTCTTTTTTCATCCATGTGGGGTCCAATTAACAAAATAGAATCCACAAAGACATAATACGGATCCATATTATTCAGGGCTTAATCAGACAACCATATATGGACTGGGTTTTTACGCCCGGCTGATATACGGCGTCCCTCTCTGCAGGGGGAGGAGGCTGGAAGAGCCAAGAGGAGGCTGGTAGAGGCGGGAGCAGTGCACTGAGCTCCCACCCTCTGCCCCTTAGCACTATTTGCAATGAGAGTGGTGGAATGGGGAGGAGCTAATCCCTTTAACAGGCGAAACTCACCCATTCAAGTCTATGGGGATGGAAAAAAATGGACAGTACTCAGATACCATCCATTATTTTTTAAGAAATGCAGAAAATAAGGAGCAAGCCTAGTACATTCTTTTTTGTTAATTGATAAAACTAATTAGGCTGAACGGCCTACTCATTGGAATGTCCTGCCTGTTCAAACAGATGTGAATAGGGCTGGCAAAAGGCAAAGAAAAGTAAAACGCATGGATCCGCTCGCCAGAGGACGGGATCTGGCTCCATTCAGAGCGCAATCACTTCCTCCTCTGGCGAGCGTGATAACGTCATGCCCATGTAAAGGAGGCCTAAGTACATGGGATCACATAATTATGATATATGTGTATTCGCTGCGTATTTAGGCATGAAGACAGGAAGAATCAATAGGATCTTTTTGTGGTTTTTTTTTGCGTCCGTAAACACAGCAAAAACACTATACACGGGCTGTAAATGCACTGCGTATTTACGCAAATGAAGTTCTTCTGAACATACTCTGAGGTCAGACCAGACACTCCAATCCATGAGATGTGTCAGATCAGGTCATCAGTGTGGGTCTATGGACTGAGACCAGCAACAATCATTAGAAAACAGCGACCTTAGGATGGGGTCACACGGGACAGAATTTCACGAAAATTCCGCTGGAACAGCACAGCTTCAAATCCCGGAATTGAATTCCGCACGTCAGTATTCATGTGGCTTGGCCGCAGTGTGCGGATGAGATTTTTGCAAAATCCCGGGATTAGGAGCTGCGCTTGGAATTGCCATGCGGACTTTGCGCACGGAATTTAATTGGCAATTCCGCCCCATGTGAACCAAGCCCTATTCCTCATTCGGCTTCCCTAGGCTTCCCCTACAGCTGTGTGATTTCTGAGCTCCCACTGACTTCTACGTGAATATCATCTGCTTTACTTGGGCCTATCTGAGGAAGCTGGAAGGGCTGTGCGGTATTAACCAATGAGCATGATATCTGTGATGTCATTACTAGTGGCTTTGTATACACATGCAGTGTTTTTCTTTTCCAGGCTATAAAATGCTAGATGACATCATAAAGAAGAAAGGAAAAGGAGACAAGTTTGTGGAATGTGAAAATCTCCAACCTGAGGCACAACACAGTAGAAGACATGGTCAGTAAGGCCATGGAGACTCAGATCAGCTCCCATATTGGGGCCTAATAACATCTAAAGGGAGTTGAGTTTTTTGAGTAAGCAAAGTCTGAATGAGAAAGGAGTAATATTACCTGCCATCCTCCGTTCTTGAAGATCTGCTGCAGATCCTCCGGTTCCCAGGACTCCGTTTGGTCTTCCAACGTGCCTGCAGTTTCCCCCACTGCCCGGTAATCACTATGATTTGGTAGTCTGAGACACTACACGCCACTATCGTATTGGCAAGCACTGCTCATGTATCAAGAGCAGCATGTAGTGTCTTGGTCTACTGATGGATGACCAAAGCACAGTATGCATCGGGTAGTCAGAAAAGTGCTGCAGCCACCTTCAAAGCCTGAAGAGAGACCCCAGCAACCAGCAGATCGGTGGCAGGTAATATTAGCCTCCTTTTACCCCGGTGGGTTGCTTTCCTTGCCCGATGCTCCCGGCCGTCTCTTCTGTTTTGGGCTGATCTTGTTTGTACTTTATCCCGGGGAATCCTGGGGGTAAGAAGGAGCTGGAGAACTGTGTTTTTCAGTGCAAAAAACTGGGATCATAGTGAAGAAATCTGCTGAACTGCAAATGACGTACTGCGACTTATATGGAGCAAAGGTAAAGGGAGGATGATGGTGATGGCCGTGTATTGTACTGTTATACTGTATATTGCTACCAGATGGCATTGGACATTTAACGGTTAATTTCTTTGTGACATAGTAAATGGTTAACAAACGTGTAAGGTGTAGAATCCAGCAGCACACACTTATGTTTCAAATCCCTATCAGGGTTAGGTGGGAAGATGCAGAGCTGTATATGGGACCATGAACCAAAAGTCCCCAGCAGAAGTCCAATATTTTACCAATAAACGGTAAATAAAAGCATCAAAAAGCTTTATTGTTCCATATTAATAAACGCAGACAAACAACGTTTCAACCTTAATAGTCTTTCTTAAGCCTTGGCTTGAGAAAGTCCATCAAGGTCGAAACGATAAAGCTTTTTTGACGCTTTTTATTTACCGTTTATGTTGCCGTTTATTGGTAAAATAGTAAATGGTTGGATCTGTTCCTGCTGTATGATCATTCACCATGACCTCCTTTTGATCCAGGGCGTTGGGGTGGAGATCTATTCTGGAAGTAACTGCAGCCTGATTAACAACGGCATCCACCACTGCAGAGACGGAATCATTATCACGGTATTGTGACTTCACACATGGAATCTGCTCACCGTATGCGGTTGGTCAGGACATCCCATCTTCACAATGATGCTGCTTTGGTAATTACTTCTGGTGGTATTCCAGGACTTTTACCCATTGTACTGTTGGTGATCTATCCTGAGGATAGGTTCATCAAGTTAATTGGTGGAGTTCCACCAGTCAGGACCCCTGCTGATCAGCTAATCTCAGCCATCAAACTCATGTTAGCCAAGCCAGATGCTGAAGTGTAATAGAAGGCACAGCATCCATTGAAATCGGTGGCTCTGCTGCAATGAGTGCAGGGGCTGATATCAGCTGATCGACTGGGGTCCTGAGCAGTGGGAGCCCAGACGATCGACTATAGATTACCTGTTTTCCTGGAAATAAACTAATGGGCCCTTTTTTGACCTTTTGTCTGCGAATGGGGTGGTGCATGGTCATCCTTTCAGGTGAATGAGTGCTCGTGTAATACTTGGTCACATGAGGGGACTATGTTTAGTTTTTTACTACATTCAGCTAGAATCCTCTTGTTTTTTTAGGACTTCATTGTTGAGGGGCACAATCTCCCCAAAATATCTCTTGAGATGAATATAATCCATAACAACGAGGGCTATGCTGTAGTGCTGGTGAAGCCGGGGGCTGAAGAGAATCAGGTAAGATCAGAGGCAAAGTAGGAAGGTGAGTTCTAGGCTAGGATTTGAGTAGTCCATTCTGCCGTTTTCCTGCATGATGATCCTTCTACCACACGGATGACATACTGCGGTGTATTTTATACTGCGGCACGTCTTACTGGTTGTGGATGAGCCAATACTGATCCATAGGGCTAAATATCAGCGTTTCTGCCATCCTGATTACACATTATCTGTAGGACCCTACTAGGGAGGGTGGATGGGACACATAGGCTTACATGGGTGGCAGACGGGCTTAAGCACTCGAGCTCTGGGCTCGGATTTGGAGTTTGCACGTTTTGTCTTGTTCACAGATGTGTTCTCTGTTTTATTCCTCTTATACTGCAACTCGCGGTCTATGAAACTGTCAGTGTGTGAGACCTTGAAGCTATTCTCTTAGACCACGAGGAAGAAAAAGCGACTGTCCGCGCTCCTAGGGATATCAGACTCTGATATCCCTAGGAGCGCGGACAGTCGCTTTTTCTTCCTCGTGGTCTATTTGAATTAAGCCCCGGTTACCCGGTGCAGCCTATTTGGATTGCCCCGCTGCTCTCCTACGAAGGTTGGATGGAATAAAAGACTATTTTATAAGCGGACTTGGATTGCGGTGTCAGCGAGGTGCCTTTTTGTAAGGTATCCTCGGCTGACACCAGGTGAGTTAAATACTCATTTATATTTTCCTCATGTTAATTTAATATAACATGTTATATTAAAAGCATCAAGGCGCCTCCTTATAACTTTTTCTTGTGAAGCTATTCTCTGGTTTTATGTAAACTAAGCTTAAAGGGTTGTCTGGGACTCTTACTAGTGATGACCTGTCCTCAGGATCGGTAATCAACAGTTGATTGGTGGGGGTTTGCAGTTTCGGGTCCCCACTGGACCTGCTGTCAATGCAGAGAGTGCTGGAAGCAGATTGCGCTACGCCCGTTTGGTACTACTGGCACAGTTCACAATTTAATGTATTACCAAACCAGACTGATGCAATACAGACAGCGCTACCTATTCTTGTACACATGACAAGTTCTTCAATTTTCTAATAGACTTTGTACCAAATCTTCACCATTTAAGATATTGCTTGCTGTCATTGAATGAGAACACCTTTTCTAATCACAGGCAGTAAACGTGTATATAGCTAGTCCTACACTCAGCTGAGAAGTAGATACAATTGTATCTAGTGTAGACAATGCTCTGTGAGCTAAACAGCTCAGATCCCAGACTGATACATTGTAGCAAACTACCAATCAGTCTGGAGTACAGGCTGTTTAGCTCACAGAGCATTGTCTCCACTGGATACAACTGTATGCACTTCTTAGATATGAGTAGGACTGTATTTTGCTCTCTACAGCTGTGTGTCCACTTCCATAGAGAGCAATATGTATTTTTGTGCACAGCAGAAAGTCAATTACCTGTGGCCTTACTGTTGGAACTACAACCCCCAGCATGATGTGAGAGTCATTGCAATACTGTTTATGGAAGCTAAGTGTGCAGATCCCATAGGAAACTAAAATGTTACTCTGATTACAGCAGATAAATGTTTGCAGGTCACTGACACACAAGGTCAGTAAATATGTTAAAACGCGGTCTTAAACAATCATTAGTGAAATAATCCCCTTAAACTGGATCGACATGTCTTTTTTTCAGCCTACTATACTATGTTATGTTACTAATATACCCGCCACCTCTCTTCCTCTTATTTTAACCCTTTCTTGTACCATTTCCACGGTATGTGGGAGGATTGAAGACAAATTCTCTATAGATGTTAACATATATTTATTATGAATGCTTGAAGATGTTGTTATCATACATTGGATAGAAAGGAGCAGATGATGGTGATTCCGCTCTTCAGGCCTTGGCTTACTGTAGTAGTGTTTTTGGAGATGCAGGTGCAGATCACACATAGGTGACACTTCCCTGGATTCCTACAATCCACGTTCAGCCTTTGGGCCTTCTATTTGTCAAGTCCGGTGGGTAAAGCATACATTGGATAGAAAGGAGCAGATGATGGTGACTCCGCTCTTCAAGCCTTGGCTTACTGTAGTAGTGTTTTTGGAGATGCAGGTGCAGATCACACATAGGTGACACTTCCCTGGATTCCTACAATCCACGTTCAGCCTTTGGGCCTTCTATTTGTCAAGTCCGGTGGGTAAAGCATACATTGGATAGAAAGGAGCAGATGATGGTGACTCCGCTCTTCAAGCCTTGGCTTACTGTAGTGGTGTTTTTGGAGATGCAGGTGCAGATCACACATAGGTGACACTTCCCTGGATTCCTACAATCCACGTTCAGCCTTTGGGCCTTCTATTTGTCAAGTCCGGTGGGTGAAGGAGCTACTTCCAATGTTAGTAGCTTCCTTCTGTCAAGTCCAATAAATGAAGGAACTGCTTTCTTCTTTAGCAGCTTCCTTTTGTCATCACCACATTGTAGATGAGATGTCCAGATGGTTACATAGCAAGTAAGGTTGAAAGAAGTCTTTCAATTTCAACCTGTAATACTTGCTATGTTGACCCAGAGGGAGGCGAAAAACCCCTGAGGACTTAATGTTGGTTTGTCCTCCTAAGGGGAAAAAATTCCTACCTGATCCCAAATATGGCGATCGGAACAAATCCCTGGGTCGTTGAAGCTCAAATCTACATGGATGTTAAGTGGTGGATGTTTGGTGGGGTTGTCAAATCTGGTAAATAGGGAAGTCCAGTTGATCGTATCATTCAGATAGATGGTGCATATGGATGAATTTCATTAGCTATGCTGTTTTGAGCTTCATCCACCAACTCAAAACAGTTTTCTTGAATGACCTGGTTTGGTCATTTAATATTCGGTCTCGATGGCAGGATGATAGTGTTCAGACCACTCTGAACACACAAAGCTGAATCTTTTGAAGAGCTTCTGGTCTTCAGCTCTTATTCTATTTGACTCTTCAGCATAGGGCAGGTGGTCGTTAACACTCAGGTCAACAGACATTGTTGTCATGATTGCTGGTGGTGTCATTCTCCTAGCTTCCACATCTTCCCAATTTATGTTACGGAAATATAGATGTGTTTTGATGTCTGACACTATTCCATACCGCCGGCTCGGATTTTTACACAGCAGCCCTTCCATGACGTTCACCATGCCATAAGACAGACTGTCTGGGTAGCATGGATCACGATCAAGGACAGCCTGCTCAATTTCTCTGCGATTTCGTCCAGGAAAGGGCCTCCAATATGTGGACAGTTCATACATAATCACGCCAATAGAAAAATAGTCTACCGCTCGTCCATGTTTTTCACCCATCACCAGTTCTGGGGCTGTGTATCCTGGTGTACCTCTACAGTGGCTTCTGGTCCACTTGTAAGCAAGCATTATAGCAAGACCGAAGTCTGCTATTTTGATGTGTCCCTCTGTTGTCAGAAGGATGTTGGCTGGCTTAAGGTCCCGGTGAAGAATACCTTTTCTATGCAGGAACTCTATGCCACAGATAATTTCTGCGATGATAAATGTTATTGTATCAACGCGAAGAGGAAAGTTTGTGGGCTTGTACATAAAATCCCTGAGGGTGCCTCTGGTGGTCAATTCCATCACTTGGTAGACACAGTTTTGGGTGTGGAAGGCGGCCAGGCCCTGAATCAGGTAAGGGCTCTTGTAAGATTGTTTTAGGATGTGGCGCTCTGTGAAACGGTGTTTTCTTTCCACGAAATTCCGTTTGTCTGATACTTTAATGGCTACGCATTCATTGCGGATGATATCTTTAGCCAAGTAGACTGTTCCAAAGGTTCCTTTTCCTAGTTTCTGATGGAAAGTAAAGCACTCTAGTGTTAGGGGAACTGTGCCAGATATTTCCTGGTTGGCTTCCTCGAAACACAAATCTTCAGTGCTGTGTTCCTCATCATGGCAGCTGTCACTCTGAAAGGTTTTGGTAGACTTGTAAAGCTCCTGTGGTGTCTCCTCTTCAAGAGAGAAGAAATCGGACATGTCGTCACTACTGCCGCTATGAAAGCTTTTCATAGTGACGTAGATCTCCTCTGGTGTCTCTTCTAGAGAGGAGCTACTACTGCTGGACTCCTTAGAGCTGCAGTCTTTAATTTCTTCAGTTGTGTTAACTGCTGTCTTGTCCACTCCTTTAGATGAAACAAAATGATTGTGTTACTATATATATACAGTATATAAATATTGTTACCATTTTGTGCCTGCAGCTCATGTGCAGAGCTATGGGTTTCTACGGTTATAGACTATCTCTGTTTAATGTAAAAAACTTTGCATGAACACTTCCAGTTACTTTCCAATTTCTTACCTCCGCTGCTGATGTGACTTGGCCCTGGGATTTCACAAGAGGCTCTTTGGATATCTTTGGCGCTCTCGGCGTTTTCCAGTCCATCCTCTCCTAAATCCCTGGTGTTTACATTTTTGTCGTCTACTGCTTTATTGTCCACTTTTTCATTGCATGGGACATACAGATCTTCTAAACTCTGGATCAGGCCGTGCATACGATCGTACGTTGCCAGTATTTCTTGGTGACTGGCATGGTACTGGATGCACAGTTCTTC
This sequence comes from Eleutherodactylus coqui, assembly GCF_035609145.1. Classification (NCBI taxonomy): domain Eukaryota; kingdom Metazoa; phylum Chordata; class Amphibia; order Anura; family Eleutherodactylidae; genus Eleutherodactylus; species Eleutherodactylus coqui. The sequence goes on along the minus strand of NC_089847.1, from coordinate 18,151,743 downwards.
CAGGCTGAGGGTCAGGTTGTGTAGTTGTTGATATTCTGCTTGTACTTCTTCCACAACGCTGTCTATCCCCAGTTCTGGTTCTTGGTCGTCGGCCTTGAGGTTTTCTTCCAGAGTATCCTCTTTCTTTTCTATCTCTAAAGATGACTCATTGACTGTAAAGAAAAAAATGTATAGATATATCAATTTAGAACAAGAAGTCGCATCAGGAAACCTGAATGCTGTTTCATACATAACAAAGGAGAATGGAGATCTAAGTAAGGAATGACGGGAAAGATGTTTTGAGAACTTTCTAGAAAATGCCTAACCCAAGGACTTGTATTTCAAGGGGCTGTCTCATGAAAACAATCCCTGTCATTATGTACTATTAAGGCACATGGACATCATAGAGGGCAGTCACCCACAATAAGAACAGTTCATGCCCCAGCAGACCCAAATGTCCAAAAATTATGTGGATGGCCATAAGTTACATTTAAGTTTTGTAGTTTTTGTCAACAAAACCCGTAGTGATCCAATCTGAATGGAGTCATACTACTGGTGATGATTTCCTGAATGAACAGCTAAATTGGTGACAGGTTATAAATTTTCATGGAAATAAGCTGTATTATGTATTCTGCACCCTCTACATTAACACCGCTTTTGAAGAAAACCATGCATCTGCATATTGGGGCTGTTATTATTATATAGCAAGGTCCATTAGTTTATAACTCTCTCCCTGTCTGGTATTCCACATTCCATATTTACTATGATGTCACAGTTGAGGTTAAGTAATGTTAGAAACTGCTACAAAGGAAGAATGGAGCAGTACTCCATAGCAACCAATCAGATCACACTTATTGCTGAAATAAAAGCTTAAATCTGGTTGATTGCTCTGGGCAGGTCGTCAACATTTCCTTTGCAGTAGCATATTGTACATTATAATATGAAGTTTAATGACTTTAGCTTTCATGATGACTTGCAGAGAATCCCAAGCACTTTTCTTACTGCACTTTCCAGCCTCAGATACCTCTAGCAGTTAGTTCCTATATCTTTGAGATCATTTTGGCAGTTACATGGGGTGCTATAACTATAACCATAATCTTACAGTTTATAGGATGTTTCTGGATGCCCTACCTTTGCTGTCCGCCATGTTGCTCCCACTTGGCTTTGGGAGTTCCTCCTCCATGTTGATGATGCCACTGGGCTCTAGGGGCTCCTCTTCCCTGTGGACAATAACAATGCGCTCTAGGAGTTCCTCCTCCATGTGGATGACACTGGGCTTTTGGAGTTCCTCCTCTATGTTAATGTCACTGGGCTCTTTAAATTCCTCCTCCATGATGATCCAAGTGGGTTCTGGGAATTCTTCAGAACTCTCCTCATCCTGGATGGAGGTGCAGCACCTCATACATCCAGTAATTCTCTTCCAGGCTTTGCGCAGGCGCGCTAAGAACCCTTTCTTTTTGGGTATCTTAGGCTCTCTGCGCTTCTTCCGGATGATCTTCACTTCTTCTGATAGCTCCTCGATCTTATTTGCCTCCTCCTCTAAATATTTTCTCATCTCTTTTGCCTTCATTTTATCGCAAAGGTAAAAAGATATAGAAATTCGCGGTTGTAGCTCTCACTCGTACTCTGCTAGCTGCAGCAAGTGAATGCAATGGTTATTAGCCGTGCAAGAGAATATAAAGGCACCTGCCATTATGATGTCACAAGGCGCGTTGTGATGTCATAATTGCCATTGTGATGTCATCAACTGTCTTAAGGAACATGCCCCAACACGTTCAAACATGCAACATGCTCCAACATATACAGATGTTCCGGAATGTTCCTTAAGGCAGTTGATGACATCACAATGGTAGTACTTGAGGATCTTTTCACTATATTTCAGCTACAATATACAGGATTGCAATGGCTCTCACAGCATGCTTGGAGTTGTAGTTCCAGCAGCAGGGCTACACGTAAATTGACTTTTGCCATATGGGATGCCTAAGGAAACCTTTTTCTATTATATGGTCCTGTATTTCACATCTCTCACATGGAGTTATAATAAAGGCTGTATACAAGTTTATCCTCCAATTACATTCATAGACCATTTTTTCTCATTTGAGTTTATTAATTTTAAATTTTACTTAGTACAATAATAACTGAACAATAAGGAGAAAAATACATTAATAACATTGTATATCCATGCAAAATGCAGTATCAGGCCTCAGTCAGGCAGGTGTTTTTTGCCGCGATTTGCGCATGCGCATGCGTCTGGTGATTTTATAGAACCATTGCTTTGCAATGGTATCGGACACATGAGCGCTTTTTATGCGCTCGTCCGATAAATTATAGAACAGAAATCGCAGATCGCACCTATCTGCGATCTGCGATTCCTGTTCTCTTCTTTATATGCGCCCAATGGGGCCGGCGGCAGCAGCGCCGACCCCATTGAGAACATATAGTAGACAAATCATTCTCCTCTGCCACAGCTGTAACAGCTGTGGCAGAGAAGAATGATGTTTGCCCATTGAATTCAATGGAGCCGGCAATACAGCCGGCTCCATTGAAAGCAATGGGCTGCCGGCAATCGCACGATGAATTTTCGGGAAGGGCTTAAAAATATAAGCCCTTCCCTGAAATTCATCCAGAAATGTGTGAAAAAAAAAAATATATATATACTCACCTGGTCCTGGCAGATGTAGTTCAGCCGCGGCCGCCGGCACTTCTCCTGAACTGCTGTGAGTAGTATTCAGCAGCCGGGGCTTTAAAATCCCCGCCTGCTGAATGAGCTGCCTCTGATTGGTCACAGCCTGAGCAATCAGAGGCAGCTCTCACTCACCCATTCATGAATTCATGAATGGGTGAGTGAGTGCTGCCTCTGATTGGCTCAGCGCAGGGACCAATCAGGGGCAGCTCTCAACTGAATGACAGCTGAGAGCTGCCCCTGAATTCATGAATGGGTGAGTGAGAGCTGCCTCTGATTTTATGTCAAGACTGCCTCACATCACTTCGAGCTTGTAGCATTCTTCAGTTGCGGCAGGAGGATTGCACAGTTTCTCACATAGTTTTCAATGGGGGATCTTACCGCGTGCACCGCCTCCGGCGCCATTGAAAACAATGGGAGATGCGATGCAAGAGCCGTGATTTGTCTTCTCGCATTGCGGTGCCATGCAGGAAAACATCGCTCATGTGTATGACTCCATTCAAAAGAGTCACGTCTCGCAACACACAAATCTCCTGTGATTCTCTCTCTCTCTCTCTCTCTCTCTCTCCCTCTCCCCTCCCCCCCCTCTCTCTCTCTCTCTCTCTCTCTCTCTCCCTCTCCCTCTCCCTCTCCTGCATAAGGGTCATAGCAGCACTTCCACTCTGACCCTGGTGTATCCCGGCGGACGTGGCCTGGTTAACCCTTTCAACTCTGTCCAGCAGCAGCAGTAAAAGTAAAAGCGTCTTCATCATCTCACACTACAGATCCCCCTTGTGTCCAGATGTTACAGTATGGCCACATAAACTTCTATGGATGCTATATTACAGCTTGTATATCCTTTAACTAGAATATAGTCGTGTGTGACTCGTGTGTGAGTCTGGCTCAGCGCAGGGACCAATCGGGGCAGCTCTCATGAATTCATGAATGGGTGAGTGAGAGCTGCCTCTGATTGCTCAGGCTGTGACCAATCAGAGGCAGCTCATTCAGCAGGCGGGGATTTTAAAGCCCTGGCTGCTGAAAACTACTCGCAGCAGTTCAGGAGAACTGCCGGCGGCTGCGGCTGAACTCCGACTGCCCGGACCAGGTGAGTATATATATATTTTTATTTTTACACATTTCTAGATGAATTTCAGGGAAGGGCTTATATTTTTAAGCCCTTCCTGAAAATTCATGGTGAGATTGCCTGCAGCCCATTGCTTTCAATGGAGCCGGCTGTATTGCCGGCTCCATTGAATTCAATGCGCTGGACAGCTCTGGCCCGTTTCTATTGAAACGCGGCTAGGAGCTGTTTTTTTGGGCGATTTTTCGGCCCCGGTCACGCGATTTGCGGATGCGCATCCGTCATGCGATCCGCAAATCGCGGGAAAAAATGCCCGTGTGACTGAGGCCTAAGAAGGAAATATAAACAATTGATAAGTGCTTATTGGGCTTCATAACAGATAAGCAGATATATTTCTATTGAGTTTTATGTTTTTGACCCCATTATGCGGTTACCCATCAAATAAGGGCCTGGTCAGGGCCCAGCTTGCAACTAATAATGGGATTAGGGAATGAAGGAAATAGAAGGGGGGGGGGGTATGTCCCCTGAAGTCATGATGTAGAACACAAAGTGTTGTAAGTTTTTCAGTGCGGTAATTTTTAGGGACATGAATGATCTCTTTTGTGAAGGAAACCTATAATTTACCCATGATGTCCAGACTCTCAAATGCCGTGTAGCGGTTAAGAATTGTTGAAGTCAATTGTTCTCCTATTAAATACCAATTTAATTGCCTTTTCACTTCTGAAAACTTCTCTTCCTCCAAGACTTGGCGATTGTTTAGTAGGTGGGAAAAAAATCTGATTAGTCTTCGTGATTCCATAGAGATATTTGCATAAATTTAATAGGGGCTCCCATCTGACTTTTCAGATATTACAACCGGTAACCAAAAAAATTGGGTATACCCCTATCCATAGTCATTTTACTTGGGACAGGACTACCTAATGTGTAACATGTCACCAGGAGATTGACAGCAACAAAAACAATTCAAGTGGTATCCTGGTAGAGCATGGGCATTCAGGTATGGGCTAGATGCCATCGGAATAGTATGTTACATCTACCTGCAATTCCACATTAAACTCCGCAGCTGGAGCAGACAGGCGAATCCGGTAATATTCTCGCCGCTACGGAGCTTATTTGTGCATGAACCAGACGTTTTTATTTCTTCTTTGGCTATTCAAACTCCGCTGAAGTTTGAAAACAAGAAGCTAAGACTAACTTCACACGTGCAAATGCGATATCGGGCTGTGATTCATGGCCCAATATCATGTTCGCTAACACGCGAGCTTGTAGCAATCCTCAGCCACGGTAGGAGAATTGCAGAGTTTCTCCCATTGTTTTCAATGGGGGACCTGACCAGGTGCACCGCCGGCGCCATTGAAAACATGTGGGAAAGATAGGGTAGGACCTTTCTTCCTGTTTTGTTTTATTTAACGGCTCACAATAGTGCAAAATTTGAATGGGTTTAAAAAATAATAATTTTTTACCTGGTTCATGCTCTAATATGCTGCGTAGCGGCGAGCGCATTGGTGCATTTGTCTGTTTAAGTCCTAATGGAAACTTTTGAAAATTTTCAGTATTTTTGATTTACAGCAAACGCTAATGCAAGAAAATAGCCGCAAAATACTGCCGTATGGCCCAGTCATCCCGGATTTTGGGGGCTGTCTAGCCATCCTGGTAAGTATGCCTGAGCCCCCATTTAAGGGGGTTCTGTCAAAATCAACTTTTATCACATAACCATATAACACGGAGCAGTGCTCCATTTAACCCCCACATTACTACAGTGAGGAGAAGAGGGGGAGATGGGCTGCCTGTTCTTGGGATCTCAGTGGTGATAACCCATAGATAGGTAATAAATGTCAATTTTAAGAATCCCCCTTTAAAGGAGTCACCCAGACATCGCCCACTGGGATACTCCGGGTTTGGAGTGGAAGCGCTGCTCTGACCCCTGTATAGCGTCCGGCTCTCGCAATTGGAGATGCAACTCTCACTGAAATCTATGGGACCTCACTGCAATTACAAGTGCAGCTCCTATTGATTTCAGTGAGAGGTAAAAATCAGGGAGAGCGCCTGGCACCTCTAAGCAGCAAGCAATATAGTACAATAGAATAACTCACCTGGTGCTTGACATGTCACCCTAAGGTGATCATGTGTCTACACTCAAGGTCCTGGTAGGCTTTTAAAAATTGCTTTGTCCACAGTTCATCATGATCCAGATCGCTGGAGAGACGCAGGTCACAACGATAATCCGTTCCTCATAAGAGGCCGGATAGTACAGTAGAAAATAAAGAAAAAAACTGTAGCCCTGCGCTACTTGTTATGCAGAACCAATTAATGGTATCACAAAGGTCAACCTCAGGTTAAAAACAAGAGGTTTAGAGGTCACAAACCTCATGTATTATCAATATCCTTGCAAAATATACTTGCGACACAGTGACCTGCGTCTCTTCAGCGATCTCCAGCTGTCCAGGGTGATGATACATTCTCTGGAGAGTGGCAATTGATGTTAAGTACTTTTACTGACTTGATCTTGGCTAAAATTATGACAAAAAGGAGAAGTCTGATGATGGATGCCTTACAAAGGGTGGCATTTATAGCAGACTTCTGTAAGGAGGATGATTTTAAATTCACTCTTAATTCGATAGATGATCTGGAAAAGAATGTTTTTTATAGGAAATTTGGTAAATTTAGCCGGGATTCGGCCCATTATGCACAAAAAATATATTTTTCATGGGACTGTAAAAAGGTTAGAACTAACCCTAGACCAAAAATGGGCAATCAGGACTATAATAGATATCATTACCATAATCCCTTATATAGGAAGACAGTGACACATCAACAAAATAACACCAATATGCCTGACACTGGGAGGAATACATCACAGGGAAGTACAGCCACAAGAAATTGGTCTGGAAAAACCAGTGTCTTTACAAATCAGTCTTATTCATATAATAGAAGGCCCCGGAATGTTGGACCGAATGATCCAACTCCTGATAAACATAGGAGTAATAACAAAGAGAAAAATTTAGATAGTAAATATAATTATAATAAAAATCACTAACCCGACTCCTAGTGACCATTTATCGTCCCTTTCCCCTTTAACTACATCTACAAAAGTGAATAAATCAACTCAAGTTACTAGGATTTCGCGCTTTCAAGCATCCCAGAAATGGTGGAGCTTGATCACAATCTAGAGGTACCTTTAATAGATTTATCTAATCATAGTTCTTTATGTTCAACCCCTGTGGTAACAATCTCAACATCACCTGAACCCTCAACTTTGAGGGTCATTAACCTTGATAGGATAGAAAGGACCAATTCTATTGACGCGGTGGATCTTGAAAAAGTCCTTTTAAAATCCCCTTTGGCGGATTCTCCACCAAATTTTACGGATCTAGTATCTAGATCTCTGCCTGGATGTAATTTACCAGGAGAGACCCAAATTCAAACGTTAGCTCCGGCTAAAATAATTAGGAGTAAAGACCCCCTTTTTCCATTACTGGAACCCACGAAACCCCGAGTGGTCCACTCCCAACATATAACCGGGGCCAAGAACAAAATATTTCAATTTTACCAACCACTTCCACCCACCAGGTCTTCGAGGAACCGAAGCCTCCAAGACGTCGAGGTAAGAGAGGAGGAAGAAGGTCCAGACCAAAAGAAAATAGTAAAAAAGGGGAAGCCCCTAAACATGACCTAGTAATAAACAATGAGGAGGCTAGATCTATGGGCATTTTTAATATTTCTAACCATATTCTAAAGATTAAAGAAGCAGAAGTTTTAGCAAAGGGCCTTTCATTTAGCCCATCTACGAGTGCAAACTTGTTTGATCATTATGTTGATCTTAATCATTTTATAAAAAATTTAACGGTTAGTCGTTATTTTTCTATTCAAAATTTTAAAAATGATCCTAAAGAAAAAGATGAACCTCAAGTTTTTAATCTAGAGCATCCTATACCCACGGGTCTGAAAACACCCAGTAGATTTTACCCGTTAGATAGTAAAGGTAACCATATAGATTTGTTCTATTAGAACGTTTTGCATGATTTTTCGACACTATGTACCAAAGATAAAGGCTTAAAATACAACCTCGATAAAAAACAACATCTAGGGACAAAAAGTGTAACGGAAAACCGTGATATTGTCATTAAAAAAGCTGACAAAGGGGGGGAATTGTAATCATTATGAGTATTATAATTTTGAATTTTTAAGAATTTTGGAAGATCCCTTATATTATCAGAAATTAGACAAAGATCCTGCATCTGTTGTCTCCTCTAAACTACAGATATTAGTAGATACAGCTTTGAAAAATAATTGTGTATCAAAAAAGAGAGATTATATCTGTCCAAAGTCCTGAGATACCATTTTTTTATTTTCTACCTAAGATACATAAAGATGCAAATACCCCCCCCCAGGCCGCCCCATAATCGCGGGTATCAATTCAATTACGAGTAATTTATCTCACTTCATAGATCATCATTTACAGAAATTTGTCATAGCACTACCTTCATATATGAAAGACACGGGCCATATCTTGTCAACAATTAAACAAATATCATGGAAAAACAGCTATGTGTGGTGTAGCCTTGACGTTACCTCCCTATATTCGAATATCCAACACCACCAAGGAGTTAGAGCTGCAAAATATTTTTTAGAACAAGATCCTTTGATGCCAACGCAACAGAAAGATTTTATATTGGATGCAATCCAATTTATATTAACAAATAATTACTTTACCTATAAAAATGTTTTTTTTCAGCAAATCAGCGGTACCGCGATGGGTACCAAATTCGCGCCTAGTTATGCGAATCTATTGATGTTTTTTTTTTGAACAAACAGCTTTTAAGGATGAACATATAATCCTACATAGACGTTTTATTGATGACCTCTTACTAGTCTGGGATGGTGAAATCGAGGATTTAAAGCTTTTTATCACAGGGTTAAATAGTAATAATTTTAATCTAAAATTTACAAGTCATATCAGTAAAACAGAGATAGTTTTTTTTAGATCTAATTATTTCATCTGAGAGAGGCAATATTAATACTAAAACACATTTCAAGCCAACAGATTGCAACAGCTACCTTAATTTCGGTAGCTGCCATAAAAAGAGCTGGAAATTAAACATACCTCAAGGGCAATTCAAGAGGATCAAAAGGAATTGTTCCTCATTGAACGACTATAAACAACAATCAAAAGTCCTCATAACTAGATTCCAAGAAAAGGGCTACCCTCTAGAATTGATCATGTCAGCATACAAAAAAACCTATATGATAAACCCTTTGAAAAATCAAAAACGGATAGTATTGATACCAATATAAGCGAAACCAAGATGGATTTTAATAAAAAAACTTTTATTCATTGCTAAATTCAATGTGCAACATAAGGAAATTGAAAACACCCTAAAAAAACATTGGTCGATTTCAAAACAAGACCCCTTCTTACAGGACAGCATTTTGGATACTCCCAAAAATAATCTACCGAAAAAACAAGACTTTACAAAACATCCTGGCCCCTTCTAACCCAGATAAGTCTCATCGAATTGGACAAGGGTCAAAACATCCCAATATGGTAGCAGGTACTTTTAAATGCCTGAAAGCCTGTTGTAAATGCTGCTCTGTATTAGTACAAGGGAGAAAAGAGATTTTTCTGAAGCCGGAGAATAGGTTTATGGTGATAAATCAATTTCTGAACTGTAGTTCTGATTTCCTCATTTCCTCAACGCAGTTCACCATGCAGACACAGTTCATATTATGGGAAATATCCAAAAATTGCCTAAAATTATCATTTCAAAAAATTGGGCATATTTTCTGCTTCAGAGGAAAAATATGTGTCTGACCAGTTCCTAAGGCGACTCTTCACAAGCGTTTTTTACAGCCCTTTATGTACATAGCAGTCGGACTTCGAATGTTTGGTTGCTACTCACAACAAGGTCAATTTTTGCAGTTTTTGTCAACAAAACCCGTAGTGATCCAATCTGAATGGAGTCATACTACTGGTGATGATTTAAATGCATTGCTTGGGACAGCTTCCATGAAATTCCGTAGTTGCTGTGCCTGCAATGCCAACCCGGGCCTACGGATAGCTTAATCTGCTACCTGTGCTGACAGTTGACCCTGGAATCAGCTGATCAGTGGGGTTCCTGAGCTGCAGCCCCCCACCCAACAATTATCTATTGATAAGCTACTCTAAGGACAGGTCACCAATAGGAAAAAAAACCTCCAAAGTCCCAGACAAACCCTTTAACTCCGATGCCACCCCGCTGTTGCAGTGGGACACCGGCTGTGACTGACAGCCGGCTCCCACTGCAGGATAGCGCCGGATCATAAGTGATCTCGCGCTATCCCCAGGACGTACCAATATGTCCTGTTGTGGGAAGTACCAGGCTCCCAGGATGTAACGGTACATCCTGGGGAGGGAAGGGTTTAAGGGTTAAAGTCACATTGCTATACTGTAAGAACTGTATCCACTTTGGGCATTTTCCCAGCCCTTCCCCACCCTCAACTTCTGAGACAAAGAAGCTACTTTTGCCTGACCACTTGTTGAGGAGACAAAGACTGGCTCATACACTGGACTTGAGAGGGGTGTAGGAGGGGGCGGGGGATTCTATATGGCCCAACAAATGAAAACTACATATGTTACTGATGTAATGTGTTATACACCCATAAAGGGCAGGTATTATGTGTTTCAATAAAATTAGGGTCTGAGCAATGTACCGCTCAGATCCAGTTTAGACCTGAGACTTATATCTTGTGTCTGACTGGTTGTTATAAGGCGTGTGCATGCCATACTACATAATTAGGAAGCTACAGAATACCCCGAAACCTTCTGGAGAAAATACCATCCAGTTCAGCTGGCGTCCCTGGTTGTGGGCGAGTAGACTGTGATTTCTTCAGTCTGGAAAATACAGAGACTGGCAGATAACACGCAGAACTCAGGGGCCCGAAAATCTACAGAACACGGTAAAATTACTTTATCTTAATCTACCTGAGTGAACTGACTTCAACCTGTTTATCTGCCTGCCTCTACGCCAGACTTCTAACAAATCACTGAAAGGCAGGTAATGTAGTTCTGTCTACTCGAGATTACCACCATGTCTGGGGATATTCTGTATGCTGTGAATGTTGTGTTTGAGACGGTTAAAGACTGTGTACACAAGACCAAGAGACAGATTCTGTGAGGGTCGATTTTTTATTAGGGCGGACTTGAGCTGTATAGCAGGACATAGTGTCTGTACCTATACGCTTTGAGGGAGCACGCCCGGGGCACTCTCCTATGTAATAGTGCGTGGTTTTTAAAGGAAAATTTTAAAAATAAGCGAATTCACTTGTATGATCGAGCACGGTATATGCTCTCATACGTAAGGAAGGATACGCAGGGATTAAAATAGGCATATTTACTTGTATGATTGAAGGTGTTATGTTCTCATATGTGGAAAGGGATACGCTGGGATTATAGCCGCGGTGTGAGACAGCTGGATACTGCAGATACTGTTGAGGTCTTGCTCACTGAATATAATCGTCAGTCTTTGTGTATAGCCAAATGTCTTGTTTAAAGGGTGTGAAGTGTTTGTTACTGGGGATTTTGCTGATAGAGGGTGGGCTGTTGCACAGATAGGTGAGATGTATACTTTAAGCCACTGAAAATATTCCCCTGTAAACCCATCTGTTCTTTTTGTTTTGTGTTATAGAGTTAATGTGCATTGTGATTTGCGAGGAAAGAGATTCTACTGGAAGAATTTGAGAAAAGTGGAATCTAGCAAAGGAGTTTTAATGTGTCCAGAAATTTCAAATAGGATAGAATGAGCAGGCAGAGTAGAATACGGCATAGATCCAGGTTGTCCAGGAATTCCAGAGAATGGGGAACAAAGCAAGCAAAGATAAGGGACATAGAGCATGTGACTTAGTTGCTGAAAGAAAGGAACAAAGTTTTCAGAAGATAAGCAGGGGGGACTGGCAGACAGAAAAGTGCTTCAGATTGCTAAAAGGTGGTATAACTTAGAAAGGGATTCACGAGCAGAATTGGGTGGGGGAGGAGGTGAGAGGGTAGCGGGGGAGTGTATTGCCTGTATCATAAACAATGTAATGCCTTTGTATTGACTACAGCCCCTCCCTATGATGGCGGCCAGGCTTGCAATGTTTAAAATTCCACATAGTGTGACTCTGCAGCAAGTGTGGTGAGCCCCGCCCTCATCCTGAGATTACTTCCTCCCATGTGCTCACTTTCAGGGTGTGTGACGTCACTTCCGGCCCCTCCAATCTGGGACAGGACTAAGCCCCGCCCCTTCCTCCTCCAGCAGCCATTTTGCCTCACCCAAAAGATCTGTAGCCCCGCCCCTTCCGCCTCTGGCGGCCATCTTGCTGCACTCAGGAGGCCTAAATTCCCCAATGCCACTGTATCCAGTGCTAACATCATGATTGTCTGAAGTATGGTCTGGTTTGAACAGACTTTATTACACTACAAAATGGGGCCACCTTGGATGTGGGATAAGTTCAGGGAAACAAACCTTTGTTCTTTGCGAAGATGCGGATTAGGACATAGTAGGTGACTAAGCTGGTTTATGGAGTATAGAAGATTGGAGTTGATGCATGGAGGACAGAGGCTTGGGACCCATGAGCAGGGGACAACCCTCTCATGGTGTGTTCCCAGGGGCTCTGTCTTCCGCTGCCTGCTTCTCCAATGGATGTTCAGACAGATGATGTTAAGGAAGGCTTCTACAGATGGAATAATTTCCCTACAGTCACCCAGCAAACTTTTTCACGTAATTTGCCAAAGTAGTCTGGGATTTTTGTGAGAAAGAGGGACTTAATTGCTCAGAGTAGGATGTCAGTTCATCCGCATTCTTTAGTTTTTTTCCTTATATCTTTGTATATTCTAGTGTCAGTCTCCACTGAAGCTATAATTCTATTCAGACAGGATAGTCAAAGTTAAATGGTGTAATTCCCTGAATTTCATTTTGACTGGGTGGCTGTTAATAGCTGTTGCTTGTGTTGCGCCCCCTTGTGTTAGAAATGCTAACTGCGACAAAAAAAAAAATCAAAAGGATATTTTTGCTCAGACTTTGCTGCATACAATATCACCTTGACCAACAAAGTGCTTGTTTTTGTGCCTCTTGGCTTCCTTTTTCAACGGTGTACTATTTTGAACCCGACTATTTCTTTTTCAATAGAGTATCCCGCTTAAAAAGGGGGGGAGGCATAGGTGATCTAGGTGTTGTAGATCAGCTATTGGGGTTTTTTTAAACAAAAAGGAAATAAATAATTTTTTTGCTACAAGATTCTAATCTATGTGAAATAGAACATTAGCATGATTATTTAGTACTGATGCAGCAAGAAACTGTTGGTATGCAAATAGTTACTGGAACCCTCTGTTGATAATGCATATTTTGAGCTTTTTGCAGATGGTACCAGGGTGAGGATTGACGACTCCACATCGGATATGCAGTGGTCACACAACAAGATGTCCTAGAAGTAGAAGCTCTGCCTCCGCATGTCTCAGCACAAGAAACGGAACTGAAGGCCCTCACTGAGGCGAGTAGAGTGGTGAAAGGTAAGACGGCAACCATTTACACTGACTCCTGGTATGCATTTGGCATAGCTCATGATTACGGCCCAATATGGAAGGCCAGACAGTTTCTTACCTCAGCAGGACAACCAATTAAGAATGGTGCAGCGGTGCAGAGTCTCATGGAGACCCTACTACTACCTGTCAGTGAAGAGCTCGCACCGATTCCTACACTGGAAAAGCAAGAGGCAATGCCCTCGCCGACAGCACAGCAAATGCAGCGGCCCTCAAGCTGTGGAAGAAAGAAGACAAGATATTGACAGCACGAGTCAGAGGAAAAAAATTGGACATTGACAAAATTTGGACATTGATATGCTAAGGACTTTACAGTTACAAGCCAGCAAGGAAGGAAAGGATAAATGGACTAAATATGGGAGCAGCAGAAACAGGACAGCGCATGGTGAACAGTCAACAGTACTTGCCTACCACAGTTCCTGTATCCCATTATGGCCCAGCTGACGCACTGAATGACGCACCTAGTAAAGCAGCAATTATGTCGACGCTTGAACGAGGACGGGCGACTCCTGGGTTCTCTGTAGCTGATGCATAATTTGTCCAGTTAGCATGATCTATGCCATAGGCGAGTCAGGACAGAAGGGAAAAGGTGCCCCAAAGACACTTGCCTAGACCACTCTACACATTTCAGGGATTGCAACTTGACTACATTCAGCTCCCACCTGTTGGGAAGTATGAATATGTGCTTGTTGTTGTTGATGTCTTTTCAGGTTGGTGGCCTACCCTGTTACCAAGGCAAACGAGTAGGTAACTGCAAAGAAGCTCATGAACGAGGTAAACTGCAAATATGGGGTACTAGAAGTGATTGAGTTAGACAGAGGTACGAACTTGGCAGGTGAAATAATACAACACATCATGTCTGCTCTGGGTGTATCCCAGGCCTTTTACACACTCTACCACCCATAGAGTAGTGGAAAGGTGGAGAGACTTAGTGGCACGCTATAAAGCAAGATGCTTAAAATGACGCTGGGAATGGGGCTACCCTGGACAGACTGTTATCCAATAGCCCTATTCAGTGTTAGATATACACCCAAGGGGGATCATGCATTTTCTCCCTACGAGATCGTTTGGGCCAGCCCCAAGGTTAGGTTGCTACTATCCCCAGTAGTTACAATTACAATCTGATGTATTGACTAAGTATGTGATTTCCCTTGTTAAAGCACTAACCAAAGTCTATGCACAGATGTTCTCTTCCAGACCCCTAGGCAGACACTGGGACACATATCTTGCAGCCTGGGGATTGAGTGTGTGTCAAGAAGTTCCTCAGGAAGCACCCTCTTGAGCCTCGATTTGATGGTCCCTACCAGGTAATTCTGACTACTGCCACAGCTGTGAAACTAGCCGAAAGACTTACTTGGATCCACGCTTCACACTGTAAGAAAGCCTCAGATGCGGGAGACCAGTCTTAGTCATGCTGTGGACATTAATCTGGTTGGGGCTAGTGAGAGAGGAGGGTGGCAACTGGAATCCTTGGTCGGAAGAATATGAGGGCACAGTTACCTTCTGGTATAACTCGTCCAACACTCAAGTAGCCGCATATTCCTTCGAGTATTGTACTGTGGTCCCGTGACTAGGCGCAAAATTCCACCACCGGCCAGATTCAGTTTAGTCCAGCTGGTTATATGACATATATACCCGGGAATACAATATGTTTGCACCACTGATAATGTCTGGGGAGAAGACTGCCGGTATAAGGGATATGGTAGATGCTCCCAAATGAAAGCCTTCACCTAGCCCGTGCCCGTAATTAACCCCCTACGCCCTAAAATAAAAAACCTTGAAAAACATGATCATAGCCGACCCTACCTTTGAGGACACCATGACAGTAGAGACTGGCTACTCTGACCAGAATCTCTGGTTGGAGGGGATGAGGTACAATGCTAACAAAAACAACAAGTCAAACTGTTTTGTGTGCGGTAGTGCCCGACCACACTCGGGGATGGTCCCCCTAAATCTCCCTGTAGATGCTGAAGAGTGTTTCCTTAGTCTCTTCACTAACACTTCCACTAATTACACTACTCGTGAGAAGTGGAAAAAGGAATACTCTATAACTACTTAAGTGTCTTGTCCCGGAGAGAGTATTACTGACTATCCTGGAAACTACACCTGCTATGCAAACATGCAGGGTGGAGGGAGATTTTTGGGGAACTCACTAACAGGTATTGCTCCTTCTACAGTACACTAGGAGGGAAATGGACACAGAACCAGGTCCAGTCCTTAGGAGATGTTTACTGGCTTTGCGGGAACATGAGGTGGATGACCCGCCTGGAAGGTAATTGTGAGTAAAAGAAATGAAAAAGGAGGGTGGAGCAAGACCCAGTGAGGGTGGTGGAATATTTATGGAGTACAAAGTGTTTCCAATGATGGAGTATTTTGAATGGTGGAGGTGCTGCCAACCAGATGACGCTCCACCAGTGTGGGCGTGAGTGTAGCGAAAAGGATGTGAAAAAACTGGTATGGAGGCGCAGCCCTCTAAGCTACTAGAAGATGTAGATCAAGGTCCAATGTGTGATGGTGAAAGCACTTTTTTATTTTTTCACAAATTAAAAACCAGCAATAGAATACGTGTTTCGGGGATGAACCCCTTCGTCAGTTCGGCTGGATAGGACAACAGGATGCCTGGAGGTGACACGACTCCAAAGATGTATTGGATGTGTCAGAGGTCCTGTATGTGCAGGAGGACAGGGGAGAAAGAAGTGCTAAAGCATCATCCCCGAAACGCGTATTCTATTGCTGGTTTTTAATTTGTGAAAAAATAAAAAAGAAGTGCTTTCACCATCACACATTGGACCTTGAGCTACATCTTCTAGTAGCTTAGAGGGTTGCGCCTACATACCTGGAAGGTAATTGGACAGGGGAGTGTGCCTTAGCAAAGCCCTTATGCTCCTCCACATCCTGCCAGACAGCATTGAGGATAATGAGGTTACCCCTAATAGTTACCTTATCTTGATCAAACTCTGCCTGTGTTTTGTGGTTTTCTTGTCATGTTGGTCTATCCTTGATTTCTGCATAGATATGGCGGTTCTTTCCAGTCTTGTCACCAGGCAGCGTAGGGTCAGTGTTGGCGGCCTGGACCTGTCCACCTTTAGGGCTATCTCTAGGAAGGGACATTGGTGTGGGTAAAGGTCAGAGAATCCCGCGCCGTGCGTACCTGTGCACACTTCTAGTATTGTAACATTACCCTAGAGCGAGAAGAGAGGCTCCTGGTGGTAGTTTTGATCTACACGTGTACATTGACGTCATAGGACAGCCAAGGGGGGTACCTGACGAGTTTTAAAACTAGAGACCAAGTTAAAGTTGGATTTGAGTCCATTTTTTCCGATCATCACGGTAAATAAAATGTTGACTGGATTAATTATATTTATTATAATCATCAGCGGTTTATAAATTATACTAGAGATGCCCTATAGGGACTAGTCGAGCAATAGGACCTACCTCGACTGTGACTTTTCAAAATAGAATGTGGGGTGTCTGTAAGATTATATGGGAAACTTGTTGTACCTACATCCCAGACAATACGTGACCCACAGGTAAAGTCACAATTGCCATTAAGAAGCTGACAGCACTAACTAAAAAGAGCTAACCCTTGGCACCAGTACTTTTCATGGATGAGTGGGTGGCAAAGGATCCTGGCTCAGATAGGCGTCGCTGTCGTATGTGCACTGATTATCTTTTCTGTTCTAGTCTGCTGTGATATCCCTTGTGTCAGAGAGACCTATGAAACTACAGCTGAAAAAGCCACTCCCACAATGAGTTTGCTGAATGCATCCCCAGAAGGAGTGGACAAGTCCTACACCCCCTTGAAGACCCCAAATCCAACCTACAACGCACTCCAGTTATAGGTTCACCCGCAGAGGACTGTGAAAATTATCAGGGAAAGTTAGAGAATAGACATTTCAAGGGGGGATTGTAGTAGACATGATGATTAGTTAGCATAAAATGTCTATTGATTTGTATAAACTAGATGTATTACACAGGTGTAGTGATTTAACTCTGTAGAGGCTAATGGCTGCATAATTTCATTATGGTAATTGCTGGACAATGGCATGGTGAAAGATGTGTTCTATAATGTTAGCCTAATTTAAAGCTCCTCTGCAGCCTTTTAAGGGTTAAAGTCACATTGCTATACTGTAAGAACTGTATCCACTTTGGGCATTTTCCCAGCCCTCCCCCACCCTCAACTTCTGAGACAAAAAAGCTACTTTTGCCTGACCACTTGTTGAGGAGACAAACAATGGCTCATACACTGGACTTGAGAGGGGTGTGGGGAGGGGGCGGGGGATTCTATATGGCCCAACGAATGAAAACTATATATGTTACTGATTTAATGTGTTATACACCCATAAAGGGCAGGTATTATGTGTTTCAATGAAATGAGGGTCTGAGCAATGTACCGCTCAAATCCAGTTTAGACCTGAGACTTATATCTTGTGTCTGACTGGTTGTTATAAGGCGTGCGCATGCCATAGTACATAATTAGGAAGCTACAGAATACCCCGAAACCTGCTGTAGAAAATACCATCCAGTTCACTGAACAACAAGGAGAAAAATACATAAAAAACATTGTATATCCATGCAAAATGCAGTGTAAGAAGGAAATATAAACAATTGATAAGTGCTTATTGGGCTTCATAACAGATAAGCAGATATATTTCTATTGTGTTTTATGTCTCTGACCCCATTATGCGGTTACCCATCAAATAATGGCCTGGTTAGGGCCCAGCTTGTAACTAATAATGGGATTGGGGAATGAAGGAAATAGAGGGGGGGGGGCGGTATGTCCCCTGAAATCAAAATGTAGAACACAAAGTGTTGTGAGTTTTTCAGTGTGGTAATTTTTAGGGACTCATGTGGCTCATGTGCAGTGCATTTTTTTCAAATCTTCTGCTTTCCCGCGGATCCTCGGCACTTCCGCAGTGTCAGCTGCCAGCGTGTTGCAGATCGAACAGCTTCCATTGACTTTAACGGAAGCGATCGCTGCAGAAACATGGAGCATGCCGCATTTTTTTTACCGCACGTCCAATTTGGACACCGGGGATAAAAATGACATCCGCAGGTATTTAAATATCTGTGGATTCTACAGTTCAATTATGCCAGTGGACATGAGGCTTAAGGCTGGTTTTACGCATGTGATATAGGCTTCCAGCACACTATTGTCTTTTTTCATCCATGTGGGGTCCAATTAACAAAACAGAATCCACAAAGACATAATACGGATCCATATTATTCAGGGCTTAATCAGACAACCATATATGGACTGGGTTTTTACGCCCGGCTGATATACGGCGTCCCTCTCTGCAGGGGGAGGAGGCTGGAAGAGCCAAGAGGAGGCTGGTAGAGGCGGGAGCAGTGCACTGAGCTCCCACCCTCTGCCCCTTAGCACTATTTGCAATGAGAGTGGTGGAATGGGGAGGAGCTAATCCCTTTAACAGGCGAAACTCACCCATTCAAGTCTATGGGGATGGAAAAAAATGGACAGTACTCAGATACCATCCATTATTTTTTAAGAAATGCAGAAAATAAGGAGCAAGCCTAGTACATTCTTTTTTGTTAATTGATAAAACTAATTAGGCTGAACGGCCTACTCATTGGAATGTCCTGCCTGTTCAAACAGATGTGAATAGGGCTGGCAAAAGGCAAAGAAAAGTAAAACGCATGGATCCGCTCGCCAGAGGACGGGATCTGGCTCCATTCAGAGCGCAATCACTTCCTCCTCTGGCGAGCGTGATAACGTCATGCCCATGTAAAGGAGGCCTAAGAACATGGGATCACATAATTATGATATATGTGTATTCGCTGCGTATTTAGGCATGAAGACAGGAAGAATCAATAGGATCTTTTTGTGGGGTTTTTTTGCGTCCGTAAACACAGCAAAAACACTATACACAGGCTGTAAATGCACTGCGTATTTACGCGAATGAAGTTCCTCTGAACATACTCTGAGGTCAGACCAGACACTCCAATCCATGAGATGTGTCAGATCAGGTCATCAGTGTGGGTCTATGGACTGAGACCAGCAACAATCATTAGAAAACAGCGACCTTAGGATGGGGTCACACGGGACAGAATTTCACAAAAATTCCGCTGGAACAGCACAGCTTCAAATCCCGGAATTGAATTCCGCACGTCAGTATTCATGCTGCTTGGCCGCAGTGTGCGGATGAGATTTTTGCAAAATCCCGGGATTAGGAGCTGCGCTTGGAATTGCCATGCGGACTTTGCGCACGGAATTTAATCGGCAATTCCGCCCCATGTGAACCAAGCCCTATTCCTCATTCGGCTTCCCTAGGTTTCCCCTACAGCTGTGTGATTTCTGAGCTCCCACTGACTTCTACGTGAATATCATCTGCTTTACTTGGGCCTATCTGAGGAAGCTGGAAGGGCTGTGCGGTATTAACCAATGAGCATGATATCTGTGATGTCATTACTAGTGGCTTTGTATACACATGCAGTGTTTTTCTTTTCCAGGCTATAAAATGCTAGATGACATCATAAAGAAGAAAGGAAAAGGAGACAAGTTTGTGGAATGTGAAAATCTCCAACCTGAGGCACAACACAGTAGAAGACATGGTCAGTAAGGCCATGGAGACTCAGATCAGCTCCCATATTGGGGCCTAATAACATCTAAAGGGAGTTGAGTTTTTTGAGTAAGCAAAGTCTGAATGAGAAAGGAGTAATATTACCTGCCATCCTCCGTTCTTGAAGATCTGCTGCAGATCCTCCGGTTCCCAGGACTCCGTTTGGTCTTCCAACGTGTCTGCAGTTTCCCCCACTGCCCGGTAATCACTATGATTTGGTAGTCTGAGACACTACACGCCACTATCGTATTGGCAAGCACTGCTCATGTATCAAGAGCAGCATGTAGTGTCTTGGTCTACTGATGGATGACCAAAGCACAGTATGCATCGGGTAGTCAGAAAAGTGCTGCAGCCACCTTCAAAGCCTGAAGAGAGACCCCAGCAACCAGCAGATCGGTGGCAGGTAATATTAGCCTCCTTTTACCCCGGTGGGTTGCTTTCCTTGCCCGATGCTCCCGGCCGTCTCTTCTGTTTTGGGCTGATCTTGTTTGTACTTTATCCCGGGGAATCCTGGGGGTAAGAAGGAGCTGGAGAACTGTGTTTTTCAGTGCAAAAAACTGGGATCATAGTGAAGAAATCTGCTGAACTGCAGATGATGTACTGCGACTTATATGGAGCAAAGGTAAAGGGAGGATGATGGTGATGGCCGTGTATTGTACTGTTATACTGTATATTGCTACCAGATGGCATTAGACATTTAACGGTTAATTTCTTTGTGACATAGTAAATGGTTAACAAACGTGTAAGGTGTAGAATCCAGCAGCACACACTTATGTTTCAAATCCCTATCAGGGTTAGGTGGGAAGATGCAGAGCTGTATATGGGACCATGAACCAAAAGTCCCCAGCAGAATCCAATATTTTACCAATAAACGGCAGCATAAACGGTAAATAAAAGCATCAAAAAGCTTTATTGTTCCATATTAATAAATGCAGACAAACAACGTTTCAACCTTAATAGTCTTTCTTAAGCCTTGGCTTGAGAAAGTCCATTAAGGTCGAAACGATAAAGCTTTTTTGACGCTTTTTATTTACCGTTTATGTTGCCGTTTATTGGTAAAATAGTAAATGGTTGGATCTGTTCCTGCTGTATGATCATTCACCATGACCTCCTTTTGATCCAGGGCGTTGGGGTGGAGATCTATTCTGGAAGTAACTGCAGCCTGATTGACAACGGCATCCACCACTGCAGAGACGGAATCATTATCACGGTATTGTGACTTCACACATGGAATCTGCTCACCGTATGCGGTTGGTCAGGACATCCCATCTTCACAATGATGCTGCTTTGGTAATTACTTCTGGTGGTATTCCAGGACTTTTACCCATTGTACTGTTGGTGATCTATCCTGAGGATAGGTTCATCAAGTTAATTGGTGGAGTTCCACCAGTCAGGACCCCTGCTGATCAGCTAATCTCAGCCATCAAACTCATGTTAGCCAAGCCAGATGCTGAAGTGTAATAGAAGGCACAGCATCCATTGAAATCGGTGGCTCTGCTGCAATGAGTGCAGGGGCTGATATCAGCTGATCGACTGGGGTCCTGAGCAGTGGGAGCCCAGACGATCGACTATAGATTACCTGTTTTCCTGGAAATAAACTAATGGGCCCTTTTTTGACCTTTTGTCTGCGAATGGGGTGGTGCATGGTCATCCTTTCAGGTGAATGAGTGCTCGTGTAATACTTGGTCACATGAGGGGACTATGTTTAGTTTTTTACTACATTCAGCTAGAATCCTCTTGTTTTTTTAGGACTTCATTGTTGAGGGGCACAATCTCCCCAAAATATCTCTTGAGATGAATATAATCCATAACAACGAGGGCTATGCTGTAGTGCTGGTGAAGCCGGGGGCTGAAGAGAATCAGGTAAGATCAGAGGCAAAGTAGGAAGGTGAGTTCTAGGCTAGGATTTGAGTGGTCCATTCTGCCGTTTTCCTGCATGATGATCCTTCTACCACACGGATGACATACTGCGGTGTATTTTATACT
Source organism: Eleutherodactylus coqui (assembly GCF_035609145.1). Taxonomy (NCBI): domain Eukaryota; kingdom Metazoa; phylum Chordata; class Amphibia; order Anura; family Eleutherodactylidae; genus Eleutherodactylus; species Eleutherodactylus coqui. Next base: position 18,129,904 of record NC_089847.1, on the reverse strand, counting down.
GCGGCACGTCTTACTGGTTGTGGATGAGCCAATACTGATCCATAGGGCTAAATATCAGCGTTTGTGCCATCCTGATTACACATTATCTGTAGGACCCTACTAGGGAGGGTGGATGGGACACATAGGCTTACATGGGTGGCAGACGGGCTTAAGCACTCGAGCTCTGGGCTCGGATTTGGAGTTTGCACGTTTTGTCTTGTTCACAGATGTGTTCTCTGTTTTATTCCTCTTATACTGCAACTCGCGGTCTATGAAACTGTCAGTGTGTGAGACCTTGAAGCTATTCTCTTAGACCACGAGGAAGAAAAAGCGACTGTCCGCGCTCCTAGGGATATCAGACTCTGATATCCCTAGGAGCGCGGACAGTCGCTTTTTCTTCCTCGTGGTCTATTTGAATTAAGCCCCGGTTACCCGATGCAGCTTATTTGGATTGCCCCGCTGCTCTCCTACGAAGGTTGGATGGAATAAAAGACTATTTTATAAGCGGACTTGGATTGCGGTGTCAGCGAGGTGCCTTTTTGTAAGGTATCCTCGGCTGACACCAGGTGAGTTAAATACTCATTTATATTTTCCTCATGTTAATTTAATATAACATGTTATATTAAAAGCATCAAGGCGCCTCCTTATAACTTTTTCTTGTGAAGCTATTCTCTGGTTTTATGTAAACTAAGCTTAAAGGGTTGTCTGGGACTCTTACTAGTGATGACCTGTCCTCAGGATCGGTAATCAACAGTTGATTGGTGGGGGTTTGCAGTTTCGGGTCCCCACTGGACCTGCTGTCAATGCAGAGAGTGCTGGAAGCAGATTGCGCTACGCCCGTTTGGTACTACTGGCACAGTTCACAATTTAATGTATTACCAAACCAGACTGATGCAATACAGACAGCGCTACCTATTCTTGTACACATGACAAGTTCTTCAATTTTCTAATAGACTTTGTACCAAATCTTCACCATTTAAGATATTGCTTGCTGTCATTGAATGAGAACACCTTTTCTAATCACAGGCAGTAAACGTGTATATAGCTAGTCCTACACTCAGCTGAGAAGTAGATACAATTGTATCTAGTGTAGACAATGCTCTGTGAGCTAAACAGCTCAGATCCCAGACTGATACATTGTAGCAAACTACCAATCAGTCTGGAGTACAGGCTGTTTAGCTCACAGAGCATTGTCTACACTGGATACAACTGTATGCACTTCTTAGATATGAGTAGGACTGTATTTTGCTCTCTACAGCTGTGTGTCCACTTCCATAGAGAGCAATATGTATTTTTGTGCACAGCAGAAAGTCAATTACCTGTGGCCTTACTGTTGGAACTACAACCCCCAGCATGATGTGAGAGTCATTGCAATACTGTTTATGGAAGCTAAGTGTGCAGATCCCATAGGAAACTAAAATGTTACTCTGATTACAGCAGATAAATGTTTGCAGGTCACTGACACACAAGGTCAGTAAATATGTTAAAACGCGGTCTTAAACAATCATTAGTGAAATAATCCCCTTAAACTGGATCGACATGTCTTTTTTTCAGCCTACTATACTATGTTATGTTACTAATATACCCGCCACCTCTCTTCCTCTTATTTTAACCCTTTCTTGTACCATTTCCACGGTATGTGGGAGGATTGAAGACAAATTCTCTATAGATGTTAACATATATTTATTATGAATGCTTGAAGATGTTGTTATCATACATTGGATAGAAAGGAGCAGATGATGGTGATTCCGCTCTTCATGCCTTGGCTTACTGTAGTAGTGTTTTTGGAGATGCAGGTGCAGATCACACATAGGTGACACTTCCCTGGATTCCTACAATCCACGTTCAGCCTTTGGGCCTTCTATTTGTCAAGTCCGGTGGGTAAAGCATACATTGGATAGAAAGGAGCAGATGATGGTGACTCCGCTCTTCAAGCCTTGGCTTACTGTAGTAGTGTTTTTGGAGATGCAGGTGCAGATCACACATAGGTGACACTTCCCTGGATTCCTACAATCCACGTTCAGCCTTTGGGCCTTCTATTTGTCAAGTCCGGTGGGTAAAGCATACATTGGATAGAAAGGAGCAGATGATGGTGATTCCGCTCTTCAAGCCTTGGCTTACTGTAGTAGTGTTTTTGGAGATGCAGGTGCAGATCACACATAGGTGACACTTCCCTGGATTCCTACAATCCACGTTCAGCCTTTGGGCCTTCTATTTGTCAAGTCCGGTGGGTGAAGGAGCTACTTCCAATGTTAGTAGCTTCCTTCTGTCAAGTCCAATAAATGAAGGAGCTGCTTTCTTCTTTAGCAGCTTCCTTTTGTCATCACCACATTGTAGATGAGATGTCCAGATGGTTACATAGCAAGTAAGGTTGAAAGAAGTCTTTCAATTTCAACCTGTAATACTTGCTATGTTGACCCAGAGGGAGGCGAAAAACCCCTGAGGACTTAATGTTGGTTTGTCCTCCTAAGGGGAAAAAATTCCTCCCTGATCCCAAATATGGCGATCGGAACAAATCCCTGGGTCGTTGAAGCTCAAATCTACATGGATGTTAAGTGGTGGATGTTTGGTGGGGTTGTCAAATCTGGTAAATAGGGAAGTCCAGTTGATCGTATCATTCAGATAGATGGTGCATATGGATGAATTTCATTAGCTATGCTGTTTTGAGCTTCATCCACCAACTCAAAACAGTTTTCTTGAATGACCTGGTTTGGTCATTTAATATTCGGTCTCGATGGCAGGATGATAGTGTTCAGACCACTCTGAACACACAAAGCTGAATCTTTTGAAGAGCTTCTGGTCTTCAGCTCTTATTCTATTTGACTCTTCAGCATAGGGCAGGTGGTCGTTAACACTCAGGTCAACAGACATTGTTGTCATGATTGCTGGTGGTGTCATTCTCCTAGCTTCCACATCTTCCCAATTTATGTTACGGAAATATAGATGTGTTTTGATGTCTGACACTATTCCATACCGCCGGCTCGGATTTTTACACAGCAGCCCTTCCATGACGTTCACCATGCCATAAGACAGACTGTCTGGGTAGCATGGATCACGATCAAGGACAGCCTGCTCAATTTCTCTGCGATTTCGTCCAGGAAAGGGCCTCCAATATGTGGACAGTTCATACATAATCACGCCAATAGAAAAATAGTCTACCGCTCGTCCATGTTTTTCACCCATCACCAGTTCTGGGGCTGTGTATCCTGGTGTACCTCTACAGTGGCTTCTGGTCCACTTGTAAGCAAGCATTATAGCAAGACCGAAGTCTGCTATTTTGATGTGTCCCTCTGTTGTCAGAAGGATGTTGGCTGGCTTAAGGTCCCGGTGAAGAATACCTTTTCTATGCAGGAACTCTATGCCACAGATAATTTCTGCGATGATAAATGTTATTGTATCAACGCGAAGAGGAAAGTTTGTGGGCTTGTACATAAAATCCCTGAGGGTGCCTCTGGTGGTCAATTCCATCACTTGGTAGACACAGTTTTGGGTGTGGAAGGCGGCCAGGCCCTGAATCAGGTAAGGGCTCTTGTAAGATTGTTTTAGGATGTGGCGCTCTGTGAAACGGTGTTTTCTTTCCACGAAATTCCGTTTGTCTGATACTTTAATGGCTACGCATTCATTGCGGATGATATCTTTAGCCAAGTAGACTGTTCCAAAGGTTCCTTTTCCTAGTTTCTGATGGAAAGTAAAGCACTCTAGTGTTAGGGGAACTGTGCCAGATATTTCCTGGTTGGCTTCCTCGAAACACAAATCTTCAGTGCTGTGTTCCTCATCATGGCAGCTGTCACTCTGAAAGGTTTTGGTAGACTTGTAAAGCTCCTGTGGTGTCTCCTCTTCAAGAGAGAAGAAATCGGACATGTCGTCACTACTGCCGCTATGAAAGCTTTTCATAGTGACGTAGATCTCCTCTGGTGTCTCTTCTAGAGAGGAGCTACTACTGCTGGACTCCTTAGAGCTGCAGTCTTTAATTTCTTCAGTTGTGTTAACTGCTGTCTTGTCCACTCCTTTAGATGAAACAAAATGATTGTGTTACTATATATATACAGTATATAAATATTGTTACCATTTTGTGCCTGCAGCTCATGTGCAGAGCTATGGGTTTCTACGGTTATAGACTATCTCTGTTTAATGTAAAAAACTTTGCATGAACACTTCCAGTTACTTTCCAATTTCTTACCTCCGCTGCTGATGTGACTTGGCCCTGGGATTTCACAAGAGGCTCTTTGGATATCTTTGGCGCTCTCGGCGTTTTCCAGTCCATCCTCTCCTAAATCCCTGGTGTTTACATTTTTGTCGTCTACTGCTTTATTGTCCACTTTTTCATTGCATGGGACATACAGATCTTCTAAACTCTGGATCAGGCCGTGCATACGATCGTACGTTGCCAGTATTTCTTGGTGACTGGCATGGTACTGGATGCACAGTTCTTCCAGGCTGAGGGTCACGTTGTGTAGTTGTTGATATTCTGCTTGTACTTCTTCCACAACGCTGTCTATCCCCAGTTCTGGTTCTTGGTCGTCGGCCTTGAGGTTTTCTTCCAGAGTATCCTCTTTCTTTTCTATCTCTAAAGATGACTCATTGACTGTAAAGAAAAAAATGTATAGATATATCAATTTAGAACAAGAAGTCGCATCAGGAAACCTGAATGCTGTTTCATACATAACAAAGGAGAATGGAGATCTAACTAAGGAATGACGGGAAAGATGTTTTGAGAACTTTCTAGAAAATGCCTAACCCAAGGACTTGTATTTCAAGGGGCTGTCTCATGAAAACAATCCCTGTCATTATGTACTATTAAGGCACATGGACATCATAGAGGGCAGTCACCCACAATAAGAACAGTTCATGCCCCAGCAGACCCAAATGTCCAAAAATTATGTGGATGGCCATAAGTTACATTTAAGTTTTGTAGTTTTTGTCAACAAAACCCGTAGTGATCCAATCTGAATGGAGTCATACTACTGGTGATGATTTCCTGAATGAACAGCTAAATTGGTGACAGGTTATAAATTTTCATGGAAATAAGCTGTATTATGTATTCTGCACCCTCTACATTAACACCGCTTTTGAAGAAAACCATGCATCTGCATATTGGGGCTGTTATTATTATATAGCAAGGTCCATTAGTTTATAACTCTCTCCCTGTCTGGTATTCCACATTCCATATTTACTATGATGTCACAGTTGAGGTTAAGTAATGTTAGAAACTGCTACAAAGGAAGAATGGAGCAGTACTCCATAGCAACCAATCAGATCACACTTATTGCTGAAATAAAAGCTTAAATCTGGTTGATTGCTCTGGGCAGGTCGTCAACATTTCCTTTGCAGTAGCATATTGTACATTATAATATGAAGTTTAATGACTTTAGCTTTCATGATGACTTGCAGAGAATCCCAAGCACTTTTCTTACTGCACTTTCCAGCCTCAGATACCTCTAGCAGTTAGTTCCTATATCTTTGAGATCATTTTGGCAGTTACATGGGGTGCTATAACTATAACCATAATCTTACAGTTTATAGGATGTTTCTGGATGCCCTACCTTTGCTGTCCGCCATGTTGCTCCCACTTGGCTTTGGGAGTTCCTCCTCCATGTTGATGATGCCACTGGGCTCTAGGGGCTCCTCTTCCCTGTGGACAATAACAATGCGCTCTAGGAGTTCCTCCTCCATGTGGATGACACTGGGCTTTTGGAGTTCCTCCTCTATGTTAATGTCACTGGGCTCTTTAAATTCCTCCTCCATGATGATCCAAGTGGGTTCTGGGAATTCTTCAGAACTCTCCTCATCCTGGATGGAGGTGCAGCACCTCATACATCCAGTAATTCTCTTCCAGGCTTTGCGCAGGCGCGCTAAGAACCCTTTCTTTTTGGGTATCTTAGGCTCTCTGCGCTTCTTCCGGATGATCTTCACTTCTTCTGATAGCTCCTCGATCTTATTTGCCTCCTCCTCTAAATATTTTCTCATCTCTTTTGCCTTCATTTTATCGCAAAGGTAAAAAGATATAGAAATTCGCGGTTGTAGCTCTCACTCGTACTCTGCTAGCTGCAGCAAGTGAATGCAATGGTTATTAGCCGTGCAAGAGAATATAAAGGCACCTGCCATTATGATGTCACAAGGCGCGTTGTGATGTCATAATTGCCATTGTGATGTCATCAACTGTCTTAAGGAACATGCCCCAACACGTTCAAACATGCAACATGCTCCAACATATACAGATGTTCTGGAATGTTCCTTAAGGCAGTTGATGACATCACAATGGTAGTACTTGAGGATCTTTTCACTATATTTCAGCTACAATATACAGGATTGCAATGGCTCTCACAGCATGCTTGGAGTTGTAGTTCCAGCAGCAGGGCTACACGTAAATTGACTTTTGCCATATGGGATGCCTAAGGAAACCTTTTTCTATTATATGGTCCTGTATTTCACATCTCTCACATGGAGTTATAATAAAGGCTGTATACAAGTTTATCCTCCAATTAAATTCATAGACCATTTTTTCTCATTTGAGTTTATTAATTTTAAATTTTACTTAGTACAATAATAACTGAACAATAAGGAGAAAAATACATTAATAACATTGTATATCCATGCAAAATGCAGTATCAGGCCTCAGTCAGGCGGGTGTTTTTTGCCGCGATTTGCGCATGCGCATGCGTCTGGTGATTTTATAGAACCATTGCTTTGCAATGGTATCGGACACATGAGCGCTTTTTATGCGCTCGTCCGATAAATTATAGAACAGAAATCGCAGATCGCACCTATCTGCGATCTGCGATTCCTGTTCTCTTCTTTATATGCGCCCAATGGGGCCGGCGGCAGCAGCGCCGACCCCATTGAGAACATATAGTAGACAAATCATTCTCCTCTGCCACAGCTGTAACAGCTGTGGCAGAGAAGAATGATGTTTGCCCATTGAATTCAATGGAGCCGGCAATACAGCCGGCTCCATTGAAAGCAATGGGCTGCCGGCAATCGCACGATGAATTTTCGGGAAGGGCTTAAAAATATAAGCCCTTCCCTGAAATTCATCCAGAAATGTGTGGAAAAAAAAATATATATATATACTCACCTGGTCCTGGCAGATGTAGTTCAGCCGCGGCCGCCGGCACTTCTCCTGAACTGCTGTGAGTAGTATTCAGCAGCCGGGGCTTTAAAATCCCCGCCTGCTGAATGAGCTGCCTCTGATTGGTCACAGCCTGAGCAATCAGAGCAGCTCTCACTCACCCATTCATGAATTCATGAATGGGTGAGTGAGTGCTGCCTCTGATTGGCTCAGCGCAGGGACCAATCAGGGGCAGCTCTCAACTGAATGACAGCTGAGAGCTGCCCCTGAATTCATGAATGGGTGAGTGAGAGCTGCCTCTGATTTTATGTCAAGACTGCCTCACATCACTTCGAGCTTGTAGCATTCTTCAGTTGCGGCAGGAGGATTGCACAGTTTCTCACATAGTTTTCAATGGGGGATCTTACCGCGTGCACCGCCTCCGGCGCCATTGAAAACAATGGGAGATGCGATGCAAGAGCCGTGATTTGTCTTCTCGCATTGCGGTGCCATGCAGGAAAACATCGCTCATGTGTATGACTCCATTCAAAAGAGTCACGTCTCGCAACACACAAATCTCCTGTGATTCTCTCTCTCTCTCTCTCTCTCTCTCTCCCTCTCCCCTCCCCCCCCCTCTCTCTCTCTCTCTCTCTCTCTCTCTCCCTCCCCCTCTCCCTCTCCTGCATAAGGGTCATAGCAGCACTTCCACTCTGACCCTGGTGTATCCCGGCGGACGTGGCCTGGTTAACCCTTTCAACTCTGTCCAGCAGCAGCAGTAAAAGTAAAAGCGTCTTCATCATCTCACACTACAGATCCCCCTTGTGTCCAGATGTTACAGTATGGCCACATAAACTTCTATGGATGCTATATTACAGCTTGTATATCCTTTAACTAGAATATAGTCGTGTGTGACTCGTGTGTGAGTCTGGCTCAGCGCAGGGACCAATCAGGGGCAGCTCTCATGAATTCATGAATGGGTGAGTGAGAGCTGCCTCTGATTGCTCAGGCTGTGACCAATCAGAGGCAGCTCATTCAGCAGGCGGGGATTTTAAAGCCCTGGCTGCTGAAAACTACTCGCAGCAGTTCAGGAGAACTGCCGGCGGCTGCGGCTGAACTCCGACTGCCCGGACCAGGTGAGTATATATATATTTTTATTTTTACACATTTCTAGATGAATTTCAGGGAAGGGCTTATATTTTTAAGCCCTTCCTGAAAATTCATGGTGAGATTGCCTGCAGCCCATTGCTTTCAATGGAGCCGGCTGTATTGCCGGCTCCATTGAATTCAATGCGCTGGACAGCTCTGGCCCGTTTCTATTGAAACGCGGCTAGGAGCTGTTTTTTTGGGCGATTTTTCGGCCCCGGTCACGCGATTTGCGGATGCGCATCCGTCATGCGATCCGCAAATCGCGGGAAAAAATGCCCGTGTGACTGAGGCCTAAGAAGGAAATATAAACAATTGATAAGTGCTTATTGGGCTTCATAACAGATAAGCAGATATATTTCTATTGAGTTTTATGTCTCTGACCCCATTATGCGGTTACCCATCAAATAAGGGCCTGGTCAGGGCCCAGCTTGCAACTAATAATGGGATTAGGGAATGAAGGAAATAGAAGGGGGGGGGGTATGTCCCCTGAAGTCATGATGTAGAACACAAAGTGTTGTAAGTTTTTCAGTGCGGTAATTTTTAGGGACATGAATGATCTCTTTTGTGAAGGAAACCTATAATTTACCCATGATGTCCAGACTCTCAAATGCCGTGTAGCGGTTAAGAATTGTTGAAGTCAATTGTTCTCCTATTAAATACCAATTTAATTGCCTTTTCACTTCTGAAAACTTCTCTTCCTCCAAGACTTGGCGATTGTTTAGTAGGTGGGAAAAAAATCTGATTAGTCTTCGTGATTCCATAGAGATATTTGCATAAATTTAATAGGGGCTCCCATCTGACTTTTCAGATATTACAACCGGTAACCAAAAAAATTGGGTATACCCCTATCCATAGTCATTTTACTTGGGACAGGACTACCTAATGTGTAACATGTCACCAGGAGATTGACAGCAACAAAAACAATTCAAGTGGTATCCTGGTAGAGCATGGGCATTCAGGTATGGGCTAGATGCCATCGGAATAGTATGTTACATCTACCTGCAATTCCACATTAAACTCCGCAGCTGGAGCAGACAGGCGAATCCGGTAATATTCTCGCCGCTACGGAGCTTATTTGTGCATGAACCAGACGTTTTTATTTCTTCTTTGGCTATTCAAACTCCGCTGAAGTTTGAAAACAAGAAGCTAAGACTAACTTCACACGTGCAAATGCGATATCGGGCTGTGATTCATGGCCCAATATCATGTTCGCTAACACGCGAGCTTGTAGCAATCCTCAGCCACGGTAGGAGAATTGCAGAGTTTCTCCCATTGTTTTCAATGGGGGACCTGACCAGGTGCACCGCCGGCGCCATTGAAAACATGTGGGAAAGATAGGGTAGGACCTTTCTTCCTGTTTTGTTTTATTTACCGGCTCACAATAGTGCAAAATTTGAATGGGTTTAAAAAATAATAATTTTTTACCTGGTTCATGCTCTAATATGCTGCGTAGCGGCGAGCGCATTGGTGCATTTGTCTGTTTAAGTCCTAATGGAAACTTTTGAAAATTTTCAGTATTTTTGATTTACAGCAAACGCTAATGCAAGAAAATAGCCGCAAAATACTGCCGTATGGCCCAGTCATCCCGGATTTTGGGGGCTGTCTAGCCATCCTGGTAAGTATGCCTGAGCCCCCATTTAAGGGGGTTCTGTCAAAATCAACTTTTATCACATAACCATATAACACGGAGCAGTGCTCCATTTAACCCCCACATTACTACAGTGAGGAGAAGAGGGGGAGATGGGCTGCCTGTTCTTGGGATCTCAGTGGTGATAACCCATAGATAGGTAATAAATGTCAATTTTAAGAATCCCCCTTTAAAGGAGTCACCCAGACATCGCCCACTGGGATACTCCGGGTTTGGAGTGGAAGCGCTGCTCTGACCCCTGTATAGCGTCCGGCTCTCGCAATTGGAGATGCAGCTCTCACTGAAATCTATGGGACCTCACTGCAATTACAAGTGCAGCTCCTATTGATTTCAGTGAGAGGTAAAAATCAGGGAGAGCGCCTGGCACCTCTAAGCAGCAAGCAATATAGTACAATAGAATAACTCACCTGGTGCTTGACATGTCACCCTAAGGTGATCATGTGTCTACACTCAAGGTCCTGGTAGGCTTTTAAAAATTGCTTTGTCCACAGTTCATAATGATCCAGATCGCTGGAGAGACGCAGGTCACAACAATAATCCGTTCCTCATAAGAGGCCGGATAGTACAGTAGAAAATAAAGAAAAAAACTGTAGCCCTGCGCTACTTGTTATGCAGAACCAATTAATGGTATCACAAAGGTCAACCTCAGGTTAAAAACAAGAGGTTTAGAAGTCACAAACCTCATGTATTATCAATATCCTTGCAAAATATACTTGCGACACAGTGACCTGCGTCTCTCCAGCGATCTCCAGCTGTCCAGGGTGATGATACATTCTCTGGAGAGTGGCAATTGATGTTAAGTACTTTTACTGACTTGATCTTGGCTAAAATTATGACAAAAAGGAGAAGTCTGATGATGGATGCCTTACAAAGGGTGGCATTTATAGCAGACTTCTGTAAGGAGGATGATTTTAAATTCACTCTTAATTCGATAGATGATCTGGAAAAGAATGTTTTTTATAGGAAATTTGGTAAATTTAGCCGGGATTCGGCCCATTATGCACAAAAAATATATTTTTCATGGGACTGTAAAAAGATTAGAACTAACCCTAGACCAAAAATGGGCAATCAGGACTATAATAGATATCATTACCATAATCCCTTATATAGGAAGACAGTGACACATCAGCAAAATAACACCAATATGCCCGACACTGGGAGGAATACATCACAGGGAAGTACAGCCACAAGAAATTGGTCTGGAAAAACCAGTGTCTTTACAAATCAGTCTTATTCATATAATAGAAGGCCCCGGAATCTTGGACCGAATAATCCAACTCCTGATAAACATAGGAGTAATAACAAAGAGAAAAATTTAGATAGTAAATATAATTATAATAAAAATCACTAACCCGACTCCTAGTGACCATTCATCGTCCCTTTCCCCTTTAACTACATCTACAAAAGTGAATAAATCAACTCAAGTTACTAGGGTTTCGCGCCTTTCAAGCATCCCAGAAATGGTGGAGCTTGATCACAATCTAGAGGTACCTTTAATAGATTTATCTAATCATAGTTCTTTATGTTCAACCCCTGTGGTAACAATCTCAACATCACCTGAACCCTCAACTTTGAGGGTCATTAACCTTGATAGGATAGAAAGGACCAATTCTATTGACGCGGTGGATCTTGAAAAAGTCCTTTTAAAATCCCCTTTGGCGGATTCTCCACCAAATTTTACGGATCTAGTATCTAGATCTCTGCCTGGATGTAATTTACCAGGAGAGACCCAAATTCAAACGTTAGCTCCGGCTAAAATAATTAGGAGTAAAGACCCCCTTTTTCCATTACTGGAACCCACGAAACCCCGAGTGGTCCACTCCCAACATATAACCGGGGCCAAGAACAAAATATTTCAATTTTACCAACCACTTCCACCCACCAGGTCTTCGAGGAACCGAAGCCTCCAAGACGTCGAGGTAAGAGAGGAGGAAGAAGGTCCAGACCAAAAGAAAATAGTAAAAAAGGGGAAGCCCCTAAACATGACCTAGTAATAAACAATGAGGAGGCTAGATCTATGGGCATTTTTAATATTTCTAACCATATTCTAAAGATTAAAGAAGCAGAAGTTTTAGCAAAGGGCCTTTCATTTAGCCCATCTACGAGTGCAAACTTGTTTGATCTTTATGTTGATCTTAATCATTTTATAAAAAATTTAACGGTTAGTCGTTATTTTTCTATTCAAAATTTTAAAAATGATCCTAAAGAAAAAGATGAACCTCAAGTTTTTAATCTAGAGCATCCTATACCCACGGGTCTGAAAACATCCAGTAGATTTTACCCGTTAGATAGTAAAGGTAACCATATAGATTTGTGCTATCAGAACGTTTTGCATGATTTTTCGACACTATGTACCAAAGATAAAGGCTTAAAATACAACCTCGATAAAAAACAACATCTAGGGACAAAAAGTGTAACGGAAAACCGTGATATTGTCATAAAAAAAGCTGACAAAGGGGGGGAATTGTAATCATTATGAGTATTATAATTTTGAATTTTTAAGAATTTTGGAAGATCCCTTATATTATCAGAAATTAGACAAAGATCCTGCATCTGTTGTCTCCTCTAAACTACAGATATTAGTAGATACAGCTTTGAAAAATAATTGTGTATCAAAAAAGAGAGATTATATCTGTCCAAAGTCCTGAGATACCATTTTTTTATTTTCTACCTAAGATACATAAAGATGCAAATATCCCCCCCAGGCCGCCCCATAATCGCGGGTATCAATTCAATTACGAGTAATTTATCTCACTTCATAGATCATCATTTACAGAAATTTGTCATAGCACTACCTTCATATATGAAAGACACGGGCCATATCTTGTCAACAATTAAACAAATATCATGGAAAAACAGCTATGTGTGGTGTAGCCTTGACGTTACCTCCCTATATTCGAATATCCAACACCACCAAGGAGTTAGAGCTGCAAAATATTTTTTAGAACAAGATCCTTTGATGCCAACGCAACAGAAAGATTTTATATTGGATGCAATCCAATTTATATTAACAAATAATTACTTTACCTATAAAAATGTTTTTTTTTCAACAAATCAGCGGTACCGCGATGGGTACCAAATTCGCGCCTAGTTATGCGAATCTGTTGATGTTTTTTTTTTTGAACAAACAGCTTTTAAGGATGAACATATAATCCTACATAGACGTTTTATTGATGACCTCTTACTAGTCTGGGATGGTGAAATCGAGGATTTAAAGCTTTTTATCACAGGGTTAAATAGTAATAATTTTAATCTAAAATTTACAAGTCATATCAGTAAAACAGAGATAGTTTTTTTTAGATCTAATTATTTCATCTGAGAGAGGCAATATTAATACTAAAACACATTTCAAGCCAACAGATTGCAACAGCTACCTTAATTTCGGTAGCTGCCATAAAAAGAGCTGGAAATTAAACATACCTCAAGGGCAATTCAAGAGGATCAAAAGGAATTGTTCCTCATTGAACGACTATAAACAACAATCAAAAGTCCTCATAACTAGATTCCAAGAAAAGGGCTACCCTCTAGAATTGATCATGTCAGCATACAAAAAAACCTATATGATAAACCCTTTGAAAAATCAAAAACGGATAGTATTGATACCAATATAAGCGAAACCAAGATGGATTTTAATAAAAAAAACTTTTATTCATTGCTAAATTAAATGTGCAACATAAGGAAATTGAAAACACCCTAAAAAAACATTGGTCGATTTTAAAACAAGACCCCTTCTTACAGGACAGCATTTTGGATACTCCCAAAAATAATCTACCGAAAAAACAAGACTTTACAAAACATCCTGGCCCCTTCTAACCCAGATAAGTCTCATCGAATTGGACAAGGGTCAAAACATCCCAATATGGTAGCAGGTACTTTTAAATGCCTGAAAGCCTGGTGTAAATGCTGCTCTGTATTAGTACAAGGGAGAAAAGAGATTTTTCTGAAGCCGGAGAATAGGTTTATGGTGATAAATCAATTTCTGAACTGTAGTTCTGATTTCCTCATTTCCTCAACGCAGTTCACCATGCAGACACAGTTCATATTATGGGAAATATCCAAAAATTGCCTAAAATTATCATTTCAAAAAATTGGGCATATTTTCTGCTTCAGAGGAAAAATATGTGTCTGACCAGTTCCTAAGGCGACTCTTCACAAGCGTTTTTTACAGCCCTTTATGTACATAGCAGTCGGACTTCGGATGTTTGGTTGCTACTCACAACAAGGTCAATTTTTGCAGTTTTTGTCAACAAAACCCGTAGTGATCCAATCTGAATGGAGTCATACTACTGGTGATGATTTAAATGCATTGCTTGGGACAGCTTCCATGAAATTCCGTAGTTGCTGTGCCTGCAATGCCAACCCGGGCCTACGGATAGCTTAATCTGCTGCCTGTGCTGACAGTTGACCCTGGAATCAGCTGATCAGTGGGGTTCCTGAGCTGCAGCCCCCCACCCAACAATTATCTATTGATAAGCTACTCTAAGGACAGGTCACCAATAGGAAAAAAAACCTCCAAAGTCCCAGACAAACCCTTTAACTCCGATGCCACCCCGCTGTTGCAGTGGGACACCGGCTGTGACTGACAGCCGGCTCCCACTGCAGGATAGCGCCAGATCATAAGTGATCTCGCGCTATCCCCAGGACGTACCAATATGTCCTGTTGTGGGAAGTACCAGGCTCCCAGGATGTAACGGTACATCCTGGGGAGGGAAGGGTTTAAGGGTTAAAGTCACATTGCTATACTGTAAGAACTGTATCCACTTTGGGCATTTTCCCAGCCCTTCCCCACCCTCAACTTCTGAGACAAAGAAGCTACTTTTGCCTGACCACTTGTTGAGGAGACAAAGACTGGCTCATACACTGGACTTGAGAGGGGTGTGGGAGGGGGCGAGGGATTCTATATGGCCCAACAAATGAAAACTACATATGTTACTGATGTAATGTGTTATACACCCATAAAGGGCAGGTATTATGTGTTTCAATAAAATGAGGGTCTGAGCAATGTACCGCTCAGATCCAGTTTAGACCTGAGACTTATATCTTGTGTCTGACTGGTTGTTATAAGGCGTGTGCATGCCATACTACATAATTAGGAAGCTACAGAATACCCCGAAACCTTCTGGAGAAAATACCATCCAGTTCAGCTGGCGTCCCTGGTTGTGGGCGAGTAGACTGTGATTTCTTCAGTCTGGAAAATACAGAGACTGGCAGATAACACGCAGAACTCAGGGGCCCGAAAATCTACAGAACACGGTAAAATTACTTTATCTTAATCTACCTGAGTGAACTGACTTCAACCTGTTTATCTGCCTGCCTCTACGCCAGACTTCTAACAAATCACTGAAAGGCAGGTAATGTAGTTCTGTCTACTCGAGATTACCACCGTGTCTGGGGATATTCTGTATGCTGTGAATGTTGTGTTTGAGACGGTTAAAGACTGTGTACACAAGACCAAGAGACAGATTCTGTGAGGGTCGATTTTTTATTAGGGCGGACTTGAGCTGTATAGCAGGACATAGTGTCTGTACCTATACGCTTTGAGGGAGCACGCCCGGGGCACTCTCCTATGTAATAGTGCGTGGTTTTTAAAGGAAAATTTTAAAAATAAGCGAAATTACTTGTATGATCGAGCACGGTATATGCTCTCATACGTAAGGAAGGATACGCAGGGATTAAAATAGGCATATTTACTTGTATGATTGAAGGTGTTATGTTCTCATATGTGGAAAGGGATACGCTGGGATTATAGCCGCGGTGTGAGACGGCTAGATACTCCAGATACTGTTGAGGTCTTGGTCACTGAATATAATCGTCAGTCTTTGTGTATAGCCAAATGTCTTGTTTAAAGGGTGTGAAGTGTTTGTTACTGGGGATTTTGCTGATAGAGGGTGGGCTGTTGCACAGATAGGTGAGATGTATACTTTAAGCCACTGAAAATATTCCCCTGTAAACCCATCTGTTCTTTTTGTTTTGTGTTATAGAGTTAATGTGCATTGTGATTTGCGAGGAAAGAGATTCTACTGGAAGAATTTGAGAAAAGTGGAATCTAGTAAAGGAGTTTTAATGTGTCCAGAAATTTCAAATAGGATAGAATGAGCAGGCAGAGTAGAATACGGCATAGATCCAGGTTGTCCAGGAATTCCAGAGAATGGGGAACAAAGCAAGCAAAGATAAGGGACATAGAGCATGTGACTTAGTTGCTGAAAGAAAGGAACAAAGTTTTCAGAAGATAAGCAGGGGGGACTGGCAGACAGAAAAGTGCTTCAGATTGCTAAAAGGTGGTATAACTTAGAAAGGGATTCACGAGCAGAATTGGGTGGGGGAGGAGGTGAGAGGGTAGCGGGGAAGTGTATTGCCTGTATCATAAACAATGTAATGCCTTTGTATTGACTACAGCCCCTCCCTATGATGGCGGCCAGGCTTGCAATGTTTAAAATTCCACATAGTGTGACTCTGCAGCAAGTGTGGTGAGCCCCGCCCTCATCCTGAGATTACTTCCTCCCATGTGCTCACTTTCAGGGTGTGTGACGTCACTTCCGGCCCCTCCAATCTGGGACAGGACTAAGCCCCGCCCCTTCCTCCTCCAGCAGCCATTTTGCCTCACCCAAAAGATCTGTAGCCCCGCCCCTTCCGCCTCTGGCGGCCATCTTGCTGCACTCAGGAGGCCTAAATTCCCCAATGCCACTGTATCCAGTGCTAACATCATGATTGTCTGAAGTATGGTCTTGTTTGCACAGACTTTATTACACTACAAAATGGGGCCACCTTGGATGTGGGATAAGTTCAGGGAAACAAACCTTTGTTCTTTGCGAAGATGCGGATTAGGACATAGTAGGTGACTAAGCTGGTTTATGGAGTATAGAAGATTGGAGTTGATGCATGGAGGACAGAGGCTTGGGACCCATGAGCAGGGGACAACCCTCTCATGGTGTGTTCCCAGGGGCTCTGTCTTCCGCTGCCTGCTTCTCCAATGGATGTTCAGACAGATGATGTTAAGGAAGGCTTCTACAGATGGAATAATTTCCCTACAGTCACCCAGCAAACTTTTTCACGTAATTTGCCAAAGTAGTCTGGGATTTATGTGAGAAAGAGGGACTTAATTGCTCAGAGTAGGATGTCAGTTCATCCGCATTCTTTAGTTTTTTTCCTTATATCTTTGTATATTCTAGTGTCAGTCTCCACTGAAGCTATAATTTTATTCAGACAGGATAGTCAAAGTTAAATGGTGTAATTCCCTGAATTTCATTTTGACTGGGTGGCTGTTAATAGCTGTTGCTTGTGTTGCGCCCCCTTGTGTTAGAAATGCTAACTGCGACAAAAAAAAAAATCAAAAGGATATTTTTGCTCAGACTTTGCTGCATACAATATCACCTTGACCAACAAAGTGCTTGTTTTTGTGCCTCTTGGCTTCCTTTTTCAACGGTGTACTATTTTGAACCCGACTATTTCTTTTTCAATAGAGTATCCCGCTTAAAAAGGGGGGGAGGCATAGGTGATCTAGGTGTTGTAGATCAGCTATTGGGGTTTTTTTAAACAAAAAGGAAATAAATAATTTTTTTGCTACAAGATTCTAATCTATGTGAAATAGAACATTAGCATGATTATTTAGTACTGATGCAGCAAGAAACTGTTGGTATGCAAATAGTTACTGGAACCCTCTGTTGATAATGCATATTTTGAGCTTTTTGCAGATGGTACCAGGGTGAGGATTGACGACTCCACATCGGATATGCAGTGGTCACACAACAAGATGTCCTAGAAGTAGAAGCTCTGCCTCCGCATGTCTCAGCACAAGAAACGGAACTGAAGGCTCTCACTGAGGCGAGTAGAGTGGTGAAAGGTAAGACGGCAACCATTTACACTGACTCCTGGTATGCATTTGGCATAGCTCATGATTACGGCCCAATATGGAAGGCCAGACAGTTTCTTACCTCAGCAGGACAACCAATTAAAAATGGTGCAGCGGTGCAATCTCATGGAGACCCTACTACTACCTGTCAGTGAAGAGCTCACACCGATTCCTACACTGGAAAAGCAAGAGGCAATGCCCTCGCCGACAGCACAGCAAATGCAGCGGCCCTCAAGCTGTGGAAGAAAGAAGACAAGATATTGACAGCACGAGTCAGAGGAAAAAACTTGGACATTGACAAAATTTGGACATTGATATGCTAAGGACTTTACAGTTACAAGCCAGCAAGGAAGGAATGGATAAATGGACTAAATATGGGAGCAGCAGAAACAGGACAGCACATGGTGAACAGTCAACAGTACTTGCCTACCACAGTTCCTGTATACCATTATGGCCCAGCTAGTAGAAATAGGAAAGTCCCGCAGCACACCTAACACATGCACTTCAGTGCAGAGGTTCCAGTCTGTATATGCCAAGCCACCTGTGGGGTCATGAACCAAACCCCAAATACATGCAATGGTATCCAAGGAGGCGGCAGCATCAACGGTGTAGAGATTATAAAAAAAGGGTTTTATTGCTCCATAAAATGGCGACGTTTCGACTTAATCTAAGTCTTTTTCAAGCCTGGGAAGGGAAAAGGTGCCCCAAAGACTCTTGCCTAGACCACTCTACTTATTTCAGGGATTGCAACTTGACTACATTCAGCTCCCACCTGTTGGGAAGTATGAATATGTGCTTGTTGTTGTTGATGTCTTTTCAGGTTGGTGGCCTACCCTGTTACCAAGGCAAACGAGTAGGTAACCGCAAAGAAGCTCATGAACGAGGTAAACTGCAAATATGGGGTACCAGAAGTGATTGAGTTAGACAGAGGTACGAACTTGGCAGGTGAAATAATACAACACAACATGTCTGCTCTGGGTGTATCCCAGGCCTTTTACACACTCTACCACCCATAGAGTAGTGGAAAGGTGGAGAGACTTAGTGGCACGCTATAAAGCAAGATGCTTAAAATGACGCCGGGAATGGGGCTACCCTGGACAGACTGTTATCCAATAGCCCTATTCAGTGTTAGATATACACCCAAGGGGGATCATGCATTTTCTCCCTACGAGATCGTTTGGGCCAGCCCCAAGGTTAGGTTGCTACTATCCCCAGTAGTTACAATTACAATCTGATGTATTGACTAAGTATGTGATTTCCCTTGTTAAAGCACTAACCAAAGTCTATGCACAGATGTTCTCTTCCAGACCCCTAGGCAGACACTGGGACACATATCTTGCAGCCTGGGGATTGAGTGTGTCAAGAAGTTCCTCAGGAAGCACCCTCTTGAGCCTCGATTTGATGGTCCCTACCAGGTGATTCTGACTACTGCCACAGCTGTGAAACTAGCCGAAAGACTTACTTGGATCCACGCTTCACACTGTAAGAAAGCCTCAGATGCGGGAGACCAGTCTTAGTCATGCTGTGGACATTACTCTGGTTGGGGCTAGTGAGAGAGGAGGGTGGCAACTGGAATCCTTGGTCGGAAGAATATGAGGGCACGGTTACCTTCTGGTATAACTCGTCCAACACTCAAGTAGCCGCATATTCCTTCGAGTATTGTACTGTGGTCCCGTGACTAGGCGCAAAATTCCACCACCGGCCAGATTCAGCTTAGTCCAGCTGGTTATATGACATATATACCCGGGAATACAATATGTTTGCACCACTGATAATGTCTGGGGAGAAGACTGCCGGTATAAGGGATATGGTAGATGCTCCCAAGTGAAAGCCTTCACCTAGCCCGTGCCCGTAATTAACCCCCTACGCCCTAAAATAAAAAACCTTGCAAAACATGATGATCATAGCCGACCCTACCTTTGAGGACACCATGACAGTAGAGACTGGCTACTCTGACCAGAATCTCTGGTTGGAGGGGATGAGGTACAATGCTAACAAAAGCAACAAGTCAAACTGTTTTGTGTGCGGTAGTGCCCGACCATACTCGGGGATGGTCCCCCTAAATCTCCCTGTAGATGCTGAAGAGTGTTTCCTTAGTCTCTTCACTAACACTTCCACTAATTACACTACTCGTGAGAAGTGGAAAAATGAATACTCTATAACTACTTAAGTGTCTTGTCCCGGAGAGAGTATTACTGACTATCCTGGAAACTACACCTGCTATGCAAACATGCAGGGTGGAGGGAGATTTTTGGGGAACTCACCAACAGGTATTGCTCCTTCTACAGTACACTAGGAGGGAAATGGACACAGAACCAGGTCCAGTCCTTAGGAGATGTTTACTGGCTTTGCGGGAACATGAGGTGGATGACCCGCCTGGAAGGTAATTGTGAGTAAAAGAAATGAAAAAGGAGGGTGGAGCAAGACCCAGTGAGGGTGGTGGAATATTTATGGAGTACAAAGTGTTTCCAATGATGGAGTATTTTGAATGGTGGAGGTGCTGCCAACCAGATGACGCTCCACCAGTGTGGGCGTGAGTGTAGCGAAAAGGATGTGAAAAAACTGGTATGGAGGCGCAGCCCTCTAAGCTACTAGAAGATGTAGATCAAGGTCCAATGTGTGATGGTGAAAGCACTTTTTTATTTTTTCACAAATTAAAAACCAGCAATAGAATACGTGTTTCGGGGATGAACCCCTTCGTCAGTTCGGCTGGATAGGACAACAGGATGCCTGGAGGTGACACAACTCCAAAGATGTATTGGATGTGTCAGAGGTCCTGTATGTGCAGGAGGACAGGGGAGAAAGAAGTGCTAAAGCATCATCCCCGAAACGCGTATTCTATTGCTGGTTTTTAATTTGTGAAAAAATAAAAAAGAAGTGCTTTCACCATCACACATTGGACCTTGAGCTACATCTTCTAGTAGCTTAGAGGGTTGCGCCTCCATACCTGGAAGGTAATTGGACAGGGGAGTGTGCCTTAGCAAAGCCCTTATGCTCCTCCACATCCTGCCAGACAGCATTGAGGATAATGAGGTTATCCCCAATAGTTACCTTATCTTGATCAAACTCTGCCTGTGTTTTGTGGTTTTCTTGTCATGTTGGTCTATCCTTGATTTCTGCATAGGTATGGCGGTTCTTTCCAGTCTTGTCACTAGGCAGCGTAGGGTCAGTGTTGGCGGCCTGGACCTGTCCACCTTTAGGGCTATCTCTAGGAAGGGACATTGGTGTGGGTAAAGGTCAGAGAATCCCACGCCGTGCGTACCTGTGCACACTTCTAGTATTGTAACATTACCCTAGAGCGAGAAGAGAGGCTCCTGGTGGTAGTTTTGATCTACACGTGTACATTGACGTCATAGGACAGCCAAGGGGGGTACCTGACGAGTTTTAAAACTAGAGACCAAGTTAAAGTTGGATTTGAGTCCATTTTTTCCGATCATCACGGTAAATAAAATGTTGACTGGATTAATTATATTTATTATAATCATCAGCGGTTTATAAATTATACTAGAGATGCCCTATAGGGACTAGTCGAGCAATAGGACCTACCTCAACTATGACTTTTCAAAATAGAATGTGGGGTGTCTGTAAGATTATATGGGAAACTTGTTGTACCTACATCCCAGACAACACGTGACCCACAGGTAAAGTCACAATTGCCATTAAGAAGCTGACAGCACTAACTAAAAAGAGCTAACCCTTGGCACCAGTACTTTTCATGGATGAGTGGGTGGCAAAGGATCCTGGCTCAGATAGGCGTCGCTGTCGTATGTGCACTGATTATCTTTTCTGTTCTAGTCTGCTGTGATATCCCTTGTGTCAGAGAGACCTATGAAACTACAGCTGAAAAAGCCGCTCCCACAATGAGTTTGCTGAATGCATCCCCAGAAGGAGTGGACAAGTCCTACACCCCCTTGAAGACCCCAAATCCAACCTACAACGCACTCCAGTTATAGGTTCACCCGCAGAGGACTGTGAAAATTATCAGGGAAAGTTAGAGAATAGACATTTCAAGGGGGGATTGTAGTAGACATGATGATTAGTTAGCGTAAAATGTCTATTGATTTGTATAAACTAGATGTATTACGCAGCTGTAGTGATTTAACTCTGTGGAGGCTAATGGCTGCATAATTTTATTATGGTAATTGCTGGACAATGGCATGGTGAAAGATGTGTTCTATAATGTTAGCCTAATTTAAAGCTCCTCTGCAGCCTTTTAAGGGTTAAAGTCACATTGCTATACTGTAAGAACTGTATCCACTTTGGGCATTTTCCCAGCCCTCCCCCACCCTCAACTTCTGAGACAAAAAAGCTACTTTTGCCTGACCACTTGTTGAGGAGACAAACAATGGCTCATACACTGGACTTGAGAGGGGTGTGGGGAGGGGGCGGGGGATTCTATATGGCCCAACGAATGAAAACTATATATGTTACTGATTTAATGTGTTATACACCCATAAAGGGCAGGTATTATGTGTTTCAATGAAATGAGGGTCTGAGCAATGTACCGCTCAAATCCAGTTTAGACCTGAGACTTATATCTTGTGTCTGACTGGTTGTTATAAGGCGTGCGCATGCCATAGTACATAATTAGGAAGCTACAGAATACCCCGAAACCTGATGGAGAAAATACCATCCAGTTCACTGAACAACAAGGAGAAAAATACATAAAAAACATTGTATATCCATGCAAAATGCAGTGTAAGAAGGAAATATAAACAATTGATAAGTGCTTATTGGGCTTCATAACAGATAAGCAGATATATTTCTATTGTGTTTTATGTCTCTGACCCCATTATGCGGTTACCCATCAAATAATGGCCTGGTTAGGGCCCAGCTTGTAACTAATAATGGGATTGGGGAATGAAGGAAATAGAGGGGGGGGGGCGGTATGTCCCCTGAAATCAAAATGTAGAACACAAAGTGTTGTGAGTTTTTCAGTGTGGTAATTTTTAGGGACTCATGTGGCTCATGTGCAGTGCATTTTTTTCAAATCTTCTGCTTTCCCGCGGATCCTCGGCACTTCCGCAGTGTCAGCTGCCAGCGTGTTGCAGATCGAACAGCTTCCATTGACTTTAACGGAAGCGATCCCTGCAGAAACATGGAGCATGCCGCATTTTTTTACCGCACGTCCAATTTGGACACCGGGGATAAAAATGACATCCGCAGGTATTTAAATATCTGTGGATTCTACAGTTCAATTATGCCAGTGGACATGAGGCTTAAGGCTGGTTTTACGCATGTGATATAGGCTTCCAGCACACTATTGTCTTTTTTCATCCATGTGGGGTCCAATTAACAAAACAGAATCCACAAAGACATAATACGGATCCATATTATTCAGGGCTTAATCAGACAACCATATATCGACTGGGTTTTTACGCCAGGCTGATATACGGCGTCCCTCTCTGCAGGGGGAGGAGGCTGGAAGAGCCAAGAGGAGGCTGGAAGAGGCGGGAGCAGTGCACTGAGCTCCCACCCTCTGCCCCTTAGCACTATTTGCAATGAGAGTGGTGGAATGGGGAGGAGCTAAGTTCCTGGACTTAGCTCCACCCCCTCCAATTGCAAATAGTGGCGACTGGGGGGCAGGAGCTCAGTGCACTGCTCCCGACTCTTCCAGCCTCCTCCCCCTGCCGTGAAAACCCGGCCAATATACAGTCGTCTGAAGTCACCCTCAAAGTGACAACACGCACCACAGAGTATTTTCACACACACATGGACTGTGGCAAAACAATCACACACACTATTCTAATCCCTTTAACAGGCGAAACTCACCCATTCAAGTCTATGGGGATGGAAAAAAATGGACAGTACTCAGATACCATCCATTATTTTTTAAGAAATGCAGAAAATAAGGAGCAAGCCTAGTACATTCTTTTTTGTTAATTGATAAAACTAATTAGGCTGAACGGTCTACTCATTGGAATGTCCTGCCTGTTCAAACAGATGTGAATAGGGCTGGCAAAAGGCAAAGAAAAGTAAAACGCATGGATCCGCTCGCCAGAGGACGGGATCTGGCTCCATTCAGAGCGCAATCACTTCCTCCTCTGGCGAGCGTGATAACGTCATGCCCATGTAAAGGAGGCCTAAGTACATGGGATCACATAATTATGATATATGTGTATTCGCTGCGTATTTAGGCATGAAGATAGGAAGAATCAATAGGATCTTTTTGTGGGGTTTTTTGCGTCCGTAAACACAGCAAAAACACTATACACAGGCTGTAAATGCACTGCGTATTTACGCGAATGAAGTTCTTCTGAACATACTCTGAGGTCAGACCAGACATTCCAATCCATGAGATGTGTCAGATCAGGTCATCAGTGTGGGTCTATGGACTGAGACCAGCAACAATCATTAGAAAACAGCGACCTTAGGATGGGGTCACACGGGACAGAATTTCACGAAAATTCCGCTGGAACAGCACAGCTTCAAATCCCGGAATTGAATTCCGCACGTCAGTATTCATGTGGCTTGGCCGCAGTGTGCGGATGAGATTTTTGCAAAATCCCGGGATTAGGAGCTGCGCTTGGAATTGCCATGCGGACTTTGCGCACGGAATTTAATTGGCAATTCCGCCCCATGTGAACCAAGCCCTATTCCTCATTCGGCTTCCCTAGGCTTCCCCTACAGCTGTGTGATTTCTGAGCTCCCACTGACTTCTACGTGA
The DNA here is from genome assembly GCF_035609145.1 of Eleutherodactylus coqui. Taxonomy (NCBI): domain Eukaryota; kingdom Metazoa; phylum Chordata; class Amphibia; order Anura; family Eleutherodactylidae; genus Eleutherodactylus; species Eleutherodactylus coqui. The sequence continues at coordinate 18,105,567 of NC_089847.1, read as the reverse complement.
ATATCATCTGCTTTACTTGGGCCTATCTGAGGAAGCTGGAAGGGCTGTGCGGTATTAACCAATGAGCATGATATCTGTGATGTCATTACTAGTGGCTTTTTTATACAGATGCAGTGTTTTTCTTTTCCAGGCTATGGAATGCTAGATGACATCATGAAGAAGAAAGGAAAAGGAGACAAGTTTGTGGAATGTGAAAATCTCCAACCTGAGGCACAACACAGTAGAAGACATGGTCAGTAAGGCCATGGAGACTCAGATCAGCTCCCATATTGGGGCCTAATAACATCTAAAGGGAGTTGAGTTTTTTGAGTAAGCAAAGTCTGAATGAGAAAGGAGTAATATTACCTGCCATCCTCCGTTCTTGAAGATCTGCTGCAGATCCTCCGGTTCCCAGGACTCCGTTTGGTCTTCCAACGTGCCTGCAGTTTCCCCCACTGCCCGGTAATCACTATGATTTGGTAGTCTGAGACACTACACGCCACTATCGTATTGGCAAGCACTGCTCATGTATCAAGAGCAGCATGTAGTGTCTTGGTCTACTGATGGATGACCAAAGCACAGTATGCATCGGGTAGTCAGAAAAGTGCTGCAGCCACCTTCAAAGCCTGAAGAGAGACCCCAGCAACCAGCAGATCGGTGGCAGGTAATATTAGCCTCCTTTTACCCCGGTGGGTTGCTTTCCTTGCCCGATGCTCCCGGCCGTCTCTTCTGTTTTTGGCTGATCTTGTTTGTACTTTATCCCGGGGAATCCTGGGGGTAAGAAGGAGCTGGAGAACTGTGTTTTTCAGTGCAAAAAACTGGGATCATAGTGAAGAAATCTGCTGAACTGCAAATGACGTACTGCGACTTATATGGAGCAAAGGTAAAGGGAGGATGATGGTGATGGCCGTGTATTGTACTGTTATACTGTATATTGCTACCAGATGGCATTGGACATTTAACGGTTAATTTCTTTGTGACATAGTAAATGGTTAACAAACGTGTAAGGTGTAGAATCCAGCAGCACACACTTATGTTTCAAATCCCTATCAGGGTTAGGTGGGAAGATGCAGAGCTGTATATGGGACCATGAACCAAAAGTCCCCAGCAGAAGTCCAATATTTTACCAATAAACGGCAGCATAAACGGTAAATAAAAGCATCAAAAAGCTTTATTGTTCCATATTAATAAACGCAGACAAACAACGTTTCAACCTTAATAGTCTTTCTTAAGCCTTGGCTTGAGAAAGTCCATTAAGGTCGAAACGATAAAGCTTTTTTAACGCTTTTTATTTACCCGTTTATGTTGCCATTTATTGGTAAAATAGTAAATAGTTAGATCTGTTCCTGCTGTATGCACATTCACCATGACCTCCTTTTGATCCAGGGCGTTGGGGTGGAGATCTATTCTGGAAGTAACTGCAGCCTGATTGACAACGGCATCCACCACTGCAGAGACGGAATCATTATCACGGTATTGTGACTTCACACATGGAATCTGCTCACCGTATGCGGTTGGTCAGGACATCCCATCTTCACAATGATGCTGCTTTGGTAATTACTTCTGGTGGTATTCCAGGACTTTTACCCATTGTACTGTTGGTGATCTATCCTGAGGATAGGTTCATCAAGTTAATTGGTGGAGTTCCACCAGTCAGGACCCCTGCTGATCAGCTAATCTCAGCCATCAAACTCATGTTAGCCAAGCCAGATGCTGAAGTGTAATAGAAGGCACAGCATGCATTGAAATCGGTGGCTCTGCTGCAATGAGTGCAGGGGCTGATATCAGCTGATCGACTGGGGTCCTGAGCAGTGGGAGCCCAGACGATCGACTATAGATTACCTGTTTTCCTGGAAATAAACTAATGGGCCCTTTTTTGACCTTTTGTCTGCGAATGGGGTGGTGCATGGTCATCCTTTCAGGTGAATGAGTGCTCGTGTAATACTTGGTCACATGAGGGGACTATGTTTAGTTTTTTACTACATTCAGCTAGAATCCTCTTGTTTTTTTAGGACTTCATTGTTGAGGGGCACAATCTCCCCAAAATATCTCTTGAGATGAATATAATCCATAACAACGAGGGCTATGCTGTAGTGCTGGTGAAGCCGGGGGCTGAAGAGGATCAGGTAAGATCAGAGGCAAAGTAGGAAGGTGAGTTCTAGGCTAGGATTTGAGTGGTCCATTCTGTCGTTTTCCTGCATGATGATCCTTCTACCACACGGATGACATACTGCGGTGTATTTTATACTGCGGCACGTCTTACTGGTTGTGGATGAGCCATTACTGATCCATAGGGCTAAATATCAGCGTTTGTGCCATCCTGATTACACATTATCTGTAGGACCCTACTAGGGAGGGTGGATGGGACACATAGGCTTACATGGGTGGCAGACGGGCTTAAGCACTCGAGCTCTGGGCTCGGATTTGGAGTTTGCACGTTTTGTCTTGTTCACAGATGTGTTCTCTGTTTTATTCCTCTTATAATGCAACTCGCGGTCTATGAAACTGTCAGTGTGTGAGACCTTGAAGCTATTCTCTGGTTTTATGTAAACTAAGCTTAAAGGGTTGTCGGGGACTCTTACTAGTGATGACCTGTCCTCAGGATCGGTAATCAACAGTTGATTGGTGGGGGTTTGCAGTTTCGGGTCCCCACTGGACCTGCTGTCAATGCAGAGAGTCAATGCAGAGAAGCAGATAGCGCTACGCCCGTTTGGTACTACTGGCACAGTTCACAATTTAATGTATTACCAAACCAGACTGATGCAATACAGACAGCGCTACCTATTCTTGTACACATGACAAGTTCTTCAATTTTCTAATAGACTTTGTACCAAATCTTCACCATTTAAGATATTGCTTGCTGTCATTGAATGAGAACACCTTTTCCAATCACAGGCAGTAAACCTGTATATAGCTAGTCCTACACTCAGCTGAGAAGTAGATACAATTGTATCTAGTGTAGACAATGCTCTGTGTGCTAAACAGCTCAGATCCCAGACTGATACATTGTAGCAAACTACCAATCAGTCTGGAGTACAGGCTGTTTAGCTCACAGAGCATTGTCTACACTGGATACAACTGTATGCACTTCTTAGATATGAGTAGGACTGTATTTTGCTCTCTACAGCTGTGTGTCCACTTCTATAGAGAGCAATATGTATTTTTGTGCACAGCAGAAAGTCAATTACCTGTGGCCTTACTGTTGGAACTACAACCCCCAGCATGATGTGAGAGTCATTGCATTACTGTTTATGGAAGCTTAGTGTGCAGATCCCATAGGAAACTAAAATGTTACTCTGATTACAGCAGATAAATGTTTGCAGGTCACTGACACACAAGGTCAGTAAATATCTTAAAACGCGGTCTTAAACAATCATTAGTGAAATAATCCCCTTAAACTGGATCGACATGTGTCTTTTTTTCAGCCTACTATACTATGTTATGTTACTAATATACCCGCCACCTCTCTTCCTCTTATTTTAACCCTTTCTTGTACCATTTCCACGGTATGTGGGAGGATTGAAGACAAATTCTCTATAGATGTTAACATATATTTATTATGAATGCTTGAAGATGTTGTTATCATACATTGGATAGAAAGGAGCAGATGATAGTGATTCCGCTCTTCAGGCCTTGGCTTACTGTAGTGGTGTTTTTGGAGATGCAGGTGCAGATCACACATAGGTGACACTTCCCTGGATTCCTACAATCCACGTTCAGCCTTTGGGCCTTCTATTTGTCAAGTCCGGTGGGTAAAGCATACATTGGATAGAAAGGAGCAGATGATGGTGACTCCGCTCTTCAAGCCTTGGCTTACTGTAGTAGTGTTTTTGGAGATGCAGGTGCAGATCACACATAGGTGACACTTCCCTGGATTCCTACAATCCACGTTCAGCCTTTGGGCCTTCTATTTGTCAAGTCCGGTGGGTAAAGCATACATTGGATAGAAAGGAGCAGATGATGGTGACTCCGCTCTTCAAGCCTTGGCTTACTGTAGTGGTGTTTTTGGAGATGCAGGTGCAGATCACACATAGGTGACACTTCCCTGGATTCCTACAATCCACGTTCAGCCTTTGGGCCTTCTATTTGTCAAGTCCGGTGGGTGAAGGAGCTACTTCAAATGTTAGTAGCTTCCTTCTGTCAAGTCCAATAAATGAAGGAGCTGCTTTCTTCTTTAGCAGCTTCCTTTTGTCATCACCACATTGTAGATGAGATGTCCAGTTGGTTACATAGCAAGTAAGGTTGAAAGAAGTCTTTCAATTTCAACCTGTAATACTTGCTATGTTGACCCAGAGGGAGGCGAAAAACCCCTGAGGACTTAATGTTGGTTTGTCCTCCTAAGGGGAAAAAATTCCTACCTGATCCCAAATATGGCGATCGGAACAAATCCCTGGGTCGTTGAAGCTCAAATCTACATGGATGTTACTGTGGTGGATGTTTGGTGGGGTTGTCAAATCTGGTAAATAGGGAAGTCCAGTTGATCGTATCATTCAGATAGATGGTGCATATGGATGAATTTCATTAGCTATGCTGTTTTGAGCTTCATCCACCAACTCAAAACAGTTTTCTTGAATGACCTGGTTTGGTCATTTAATATTCGGTCTCGATGGCAGGATGATAGTGTTCAGACCACTCTGAACACACAAAGCTGAATCTTTTGAAGAGCTTCTGGTCTTCAGCTCTTATTCTATTTGACTCTTCAGCATAGGGCAGGTGGTCGTTAACACTCAGGTCAACAGACATTGTTGTCATGATTGCTGGTGGTGTCATTCTCCTAGCTTCCACATCTTCCCAATTTATGTTACGAAAATATAGATGTGTTTTGATGTCTGACACTATTCCATACCGCCGGCTCGGATTTTTACACAGCAGCCCTTCCATGACGTTCACCATGCCATAAGACAGAGTGTCTGGGTAGCATGGATCACGATCAAGGACAGCCTGCTCAATTTCTCTGCGATTTCGTCCAGGAAAGGGCCTCCAATATGTGGACAGTTCATACATAATCACGCCAATAGAAAAATAGTCTACCGCTCGTCCATGTTTTTCACCCATCACCAGTTCTGGGGCTGTGTATCCTGGTGTACCTCTACAGTGGCTTCTGGTCCACTTGTAAGCAAGCATTATAGCAAGACCGAAGTCTGCTATTTTGATGTGTCCCTCTGTTGTCAGAAGGATGTTGGCTGGCTTAAGGTCCCGGTGAAGAATACCTTTTCTATGCAGGAACTCTATGCCACAGATAATTTCTGCGATGATAAATGTTATTGTATCAACGCGAAGAGGAAAGTTTGTGGGCTTGTACATAAAATCCCTGAGGGTGCCTCTGGTGGTCAATTCCATCACTTGGTATACACAGTTTTGGGTGTGGAAGGCGGCCAGGCCCTGAATCAGGTAAGGGCTCTTGTAAGATTGTTTTAGGATGTGGCGCTCTGTGAAACGGTGTTTTCTTTCCACGAAATTCCGTTTGTCTGATACTTTAATGGCTACACATTCATTGCGGATGATATCTTTAGCCAAGTAGACTGTTCCAAAGGTTCCTTTTCCTAGTTTCTGATGGAAAGTAAAGCACTCTAGTGTTAGGGGAACTGTGCCAGATATTTCCTGGTTGGCTTCCTCGAAACACAAATCTTCAGTGCTGTGTTCCTCATCATGGCAGCTGTCACTCTGAAAGGTTTTGGTAGACTTGTAGAGCTCCTGTGGTGTCTCCTCTTCAAGAGAGAAGAAATCGGACATGTCGTCACTACTGCCGCTATGAAAGCTTTTCATAGTGACGTAGATCTCCTCTGGTGTCTCTTCTAGAGAGGAGCTACTACTGCTGGACTCCTTAGAGCTGCAGTCTTTAATTTCTTCAGTTGTGTTAACTGCTGTCTTGTCCACTCCTTTAGATGAAACAAAATGATTGTGTTACTATATATATATACAGTATATAAATATTGTTACCATTTTGTGCCTGCAGCTCATGTGCAGAGCTATGGGTTTCTACGGTTATAGACTATCTCTGTTTAATGTAAAAAACTTTGGATGAACACTTCCAGTTACTTTCCAATTTCTTACCTCCGCTGCTGATGTGACTTGGCCCTGGGATTTCACAAGAGGCTCTTTGGATATCTTTGGCACTCTCGGCGTTTTCCAGTCCATCCTCTCCTAAATCCCTGGTGTTTACATTTTTGTCGTCTACTGCTTTATTGTCCACTTTTTCATTGCATGGGACATACAGATCTTCTAAACTCTGGATCAGGCCGTGCATACGATCGTACGTTGCCAGTATTTCTTGGTGACTGGCATGGTACTGGATGCACAGTTCTTCCAGGCTGAGGGTCAGGTTGTGTAATTGTTGATATTCTGCTTGTACTTCTTCCACAACGCTGTCTATCCCCAGTTCGGGTTCTTGGTCGTCGGCCTTGAGGTTTTCTTCCAGAGTATCCTCTTTCTTTTCTATCTCTAAAGATGACTCATTGACTGTAAAGAAAAAAATGTATAGATATATCAATTTAGAACAAGAAGTCGCATCAGGAAACCTGAATGCTGTTTCATACATAACAAAGGAGAATGGAGATCTAACTAAGGAATGACGGGAAAGATGTTTTGAGAACTTTCTAGAAGAGGCCTAACCCAAGGACTTGTATTTCAAGGGGCTGTCTCATGAAAACAATCCCTGTCATTATGTACTATTAAGGCACATGGACATCATAGAGGGCAGTCACCCACAATAAGAACAGTTCATGCCCCAGCAGACCCAAATGTCCAAAAATTATGTGGATGGCCATAAGTTACATTTAAGTTTTGTAGTTTTTGTCAACAAAACCCGTAGTGATCCAATCTGAATGGAGTCATACTACTGGTGATGATTTCCTGACTGAACAGCTAAATTGGTGACAGGTTATAAATTTTCATGGAAATAAGCTGTATTGTGTATTCTGCACCCTCTACATTAACACCGCTTTTGAAGAAAACCATGCATCTGCATATTGGGGCTGTTATTATTATATAGCAAGGTCCATTAGTTTATAACTCTCTCCCTGTCTGGTATTCCACATTCCATATTTACTATGATGTCACAGTTGAGGTTAAGTAATGTTAGAAACTGCTACAAAGGAAGAATGGAGCAGTACCCCATAGCAACCAATCAGATCACACTTATTGCTGAAATAAAAGCTTAAATCTGGTTGATTGCTCTGGGCAGGTCGTCAACATTTCCTTTGCAGTAGCATATTGTACATTATAATATGAAGTTTAATGACTTTAGCTTTCATGATGACTTGCAGAGAATCCCAAGCACTTTTCTTACTGCACTTTCCAGCCTCAGATACCTCTAGCAGTTAGTTCCTATATCTTTGAGATCATTTTGGCAGTTACATGGGGTGCTATAACTATAACCATAATCTTACAGTTTATAGGATGTTTCTGGATGCCCTACCTTTGCTGTCCGCCATGTTGCTCCCACTTGGCTTTGGGAGTTCCTCCTCCATGTTGATGATGCCACTGGGCTCTAGGGGCTCCTCTTCCCTGTGGACAATAACAATGCGCTCTAGGAGTTCCTCCTCCATGTGGATGACACTGGGCTTTTGGAGTTCCTCCTCTATGTTAATGTCACTGGGCTCTTTAAATTCCTCCTCCATGATGATCCAAGTGGGTTCTGGGAATTCTTCAGAACTCTCCTCATCCTGGATGGAGGTGCAGCACCTCATACATCCAGTAATTCTCTTCCAGGTTTTGCGCAGGCGCGCTAAGAACCCTTTCTTTTTGGGTATCTTAGGCTCTCTGCGCTTCTTCCGGATGATCTTCACTTCTTCTGATAGCTCCTCGATCTTATTTGCCTCCTCCTCTAAATATTTTCTCATCTCTTTTGCCTTCATTTTATCGCAAAGGTAAAAAGATATAGAAATTCGCGGTTGTAGCTCTCACTCGTACTCTGCTAGCTGCAGCAAGTGAATGCAATGGTTATTAGCCGTGCAAGAGAATATAAAGGCACCTGCCATTATGATGTCACAAGGCGCGTTGTGATGTCATAATTGCCATTGTGATGTCATCAACTGTCTTAAGGAACATGCCCCAACACGTTCAAACATGCAACATGCTCCAACATATACAGATGTTCTGGAATGTTCCTTAAGGCAGTTGATGACATCACAATGGTAGTACTTGAGGATCTTTTCACTATATTTCAGCTACAATATACAGGATTGCAATGGCTCTCACAGCATGCTTGGAGTTGTAGTTCCAGCAGCAGGGCTACACGTAAATTGACTTTTGCCATATGGGATGCCTAAGGAAACCTTTTTCTATTATATGGTCCTGTATTTCACATCTCTCACATGGAGTTATAATAAAGGCTGTATACAAGTTTATCCTCCAATTACATTCATAGACCATTTTTTCTCATTTGAGTTTATTAATTTTAAATTTTACTTAGTACAATAATAACTGAACAATAAGGAGAAAAATACATTAATAACATTGTATATCCATGCAAAATGCAGTATCAGGCCTCAGTCAGGCGGGTGTTTTTTGCCGCGATTTGCGCATGCGCATGCGTCTGGTGATTTTATAGAACCATTGCTTTGCAATGGTATCGGACACATGAGCGCTTTTTATGCGCTCGTCCGATAAATTATAGAACAGAAATCGCAGATCGCACCTATCTGCGATCTGCGATTCCTGTTCTCTTCTTTATATGCGCCCAATGGGGCCGGCGGCAGCAGCGCCGACCCCATTGAGAACATATAGTAGACAAATCATTCTCCTCTGCCACAGCTGTAACAGCTGTGGCAGAGAAGAATGATGTTTGCCCATTGAATTCAATGGAGCCGGCAATACAGCCGGCTCCATTGAAAGCAATGGGCTGCCGGCGATCGCACGATGAATTTTCGGGAAGGGCTTAAAAATATAAGCCCTTCCCTGAAATTCATCCAGAAATGTGTAAAAAAAAAATATATATATACTCACCTGGTCCTGGCAGACGTAGTATAGCCACGGCCGCCGGCACTTCTCCTGAACTCCTGTGAGTAGTATTCAGCAGCCGGGGCTTTAAAATCCCCGCCTGCTGAATGAGCTGCCTCTGATTGGTCACAGCCTGAGCAATCAGAGCAGCTCTCACTCACCCATTCATGAATTCATGAATGGGTGAGTGAGTGCTGCCTCTGATTGGCTCAGCGCAGGGACCAATCAGGGGCAGCTCTCAACTGAATGACAGCTGAGAGCTGCCCCTGAATTCATGAATGGGTGAGTGAGAGCTGCCTCTGATTTTATGTCAAGACTGCCTCACATCACTTCGAGCTTGTAGCATTCCTCAGTTGCGGCAGGAGGATTGCACAGTTTCTCACATAGTTTTCAATGGGGGATCTTACCGCGTGCACCGCCTCCGGCGCCATTGAAAACAATGGGAGATGCGATGCAAGAGCCGTGATTTGTCATCTCGCATTGCAGTGCCATGCAGGAAAACATCGCTCATGTGTATGACTCCGTTCAAAAGAATCACGTCTCGCAACACACAAATCTCCTGTGATTCTCTCTCTCCCTCTCTCTCTCTCTCTCTCTCTCTCTCTCTCTCTCTCCCCCTCTCTCTCTCTCCTCCCCTCTCTCTCTCTCCCTCTCCCCTCCCCCACTCTCTCTCTCTCTCTCTCTCTCCCTCCCCCTCTCCCTCTCCTGCATAAGGGTCATAGCAGCTCTTCCACTCTGACCCTGGTGTATCCCGGCGGACGTGGCCTGGTTAACCCTTTCAACTCTGTCCAGCAGCAGCAGTAAAAGTAAAAGCGTCTTCATCATCTCACACTACAGATCCCCCTTGTGTCCAGATGTTACAGTAGGGCCACATAAACTTCTATGGATGCTATATTACAGCTTGTATATCCTTTAACTAGAATATAGTCGTGTGTGACTCGTGTGTGAGTCTGGCTCAGCGCAGGGACCAATCAGGGGCAGCTCTTAGCTGAATGACAGCTGAGAGCTGCCCCTGATTGGTCCCTGTGCTGAGCCAATCAGAGGCAGCACTCACTCACCCATTCATGAATGGGTGAGTGAGAGCTGCCTCTGATTGCTCAGGCTGTGACCAATCAGAGGCAGCTCATTCAGCAGGCGGGGATTTTAAAGCCCTGGCTGCTGAAAACTACTCACAGCAGTTCAGGAGAACTGTCGGCGGCCGCGGCTGAACTCCGTCTGCCGGACCAGGTGAGTATATATATATTTTTGTTTTTACACATTTCTAGATGAATTTCAGGGAAGGGCTTATATTTTTAAGCCCTTCCCGAAAATTCATGGTGAGATTGCCCGCAGCCCATTGCTTTCAATGGAGCCGGCTGTATTGCCGGCTCCATTGAATTCAATGCGCTGGACAGCTCTGGCCCGTTTCTATTGAAACGCGGCTAGGAGCTGTTTTTTTGGGCGATTTTTCGGCCCCGGTCACGCGATTTGCGGATGCGCATCCGTCATGCGATCCGCAAATCGCGGGAAAAAATGCCCGTGTGACTGAGGCCTAAGAAGGAAATATAAACAATTGATAAGTGCTTATTGGGCTTCATAACAGATAAGCAGATATATTTCTATTGAGTTTTATGTTTTTGACCCCATTATGCGGTTACCCATCAAATAAGGGCCTGGTCAGGGCCCAGCTTGCAACTAATAATGGGATTAGGGAATGAAGGAAATAGAAGGGGGGGGGGTATGTCCCCTGAAGTCATGATGTAGAACACAAAGTGTTGTAAGTTTTTCAGTGCGGTAATTTTTAGGGACATGAATGATCTCTTTTGTGAAGGAAACCTATAATTTACCCATGATGTCCAGACTCTCAAATGCCGTGTAGCGGTTAAGAATTGTTGAAGTCAATTGTTCTCCTATTAAATACCAATTTAATTGCCTTTTCACTTCTGAAAACTTCTCTTCCTCCAAGACTTGGCGATTGTTTAGTAGGTGGGAAAAAAATCTGATTAGTCTTCGTGATTCCATAGAGATATTTGCATAAATTTAATAGGGGCTCCCATCTGACTTTTCAGATATTACAACCGGTAACCAAAAAAATTGGGTATACCCCTATCCATAGTCATTTTACTTGGGACAGGACTACCTAATGTGTAACATGTCACCAGGAGATTGACAGCAACAAAAACAATTCAAGTGGTATCCTGGTAGAGCATGGGCATTCAGGTATGGGCTAGATGCCATCGGAATAGTATGTTACATCTACCTGCAATTCCACATTAAACTCCGCAGCTGGAGCAGACAGGCGAATCCGGTAATATTCTCGCCGCTACGGAGCTTATTTGTGCATGAACCAGACGTTTTTATTTCTTCTTTGGCTATTCAAACTCCGCTGAAGTTTGAAAACAAGAAGCTAAGACTAACTTCACACGTGCAAATGCGATATCGGGCTGTGATTCATGGCCCAATATCATGTTCGCTAACACGCGAGCTTGTAGCAATCCTCAGCCACGGTAGGAGAATTGCAGAGTTTCTCCCATTGTTTTCAATGGGGGACCTGACCAGGTGCACCGCCGGCGCCATTGAAAACATGTGGGAAAGATAGGGTAGGACCTTTCTTCCTGTTTTGTTTTATTTAACGGCTCACAATAGTGCAAAATTTGAATGGGTTTAAAAAATAATAATTTTTTACCTGGTTCATGCTCTAATATGCTGCGTAGCGGCGAGCGCATTGGTGCATTTGTCTGTTTAAGTCCTAATGGAAACTTTTGAAAATTTTCAGTATTTTTGATTTACAGCAAACGCTAATGCAAGAAAATAGCCGCAAAATACTGCCGTATGGCCCAGTCATCCCGGATTTTGGGGGCTGTCTAGCCATCCTGGTAAGTATGCCTGAGCCCCCATTTAAGGGGGTTCTGTCAAAATCAACTTTTATCACATAACCATATAACACGGAGCAGTGCTCCATTTAACCCCCACATTACTACAGTGAGGAGAAGAGGGGGAGATGGGCTGCCTGTTCTTGGGATCTCAGTGGTGATAACCCATAGATAGGTAATAAATGTCAATTTTAAGAATCCCCCTTTAAAGGAGTCACCCAGACATCGCCCACTGGGATACTCCGGGTTTGGAGTGGAAGCGCTGCTCTGACCCCTGTATAGCGTCCGGCTCTCGCAATTGGAGATGCAACTCTCACTGAAATCTATGGGACCTCACTGCAATTACAAGTGCAGCTCCTATTGATTTCAGTGAGAGGTAAAAATCAGGGAGAGCGCCTGGCACCTCTAAGCAGCAAGCAATATAGTACAATAGAATAACTCACCTGGTGCTTGACATGTCACCCTAAGGTGATCATGTGTCTACACTCAAGGTCCTGGTAGGCTTTTAAAAATTGCTTTGTCCACAGTTCATCATGATCCAGATCGCTGGAGAGACGCAGGTCACAACGATAATCCGTTCCTCATAAGAGGCCGGATAGTACAGTAGAAAATAAAGAAAAAAACTGTAGCCCTGCGCTACTTGTTATGCAGAACCAATTAATGGTATCACAAAGGTCAACCTCAGGTTAAAAACAAGAGGTTTAGAGGTCACAAACCTCATGTATTATCAATATCCTTGCAAAATATACTTGCGACACAGTGACCTGCGTCTCTTCAGCGATCTCCAGCTGTCCAGGGTGATGATACATTCTCTGGAGAGTGGCAATTGATGTTAAGTACTTTTACTGACTTGATCTTGGCTAAAATTATGACAAAAAGGAGAAGTCTGATGATGGATGCCTTACAAAGGGTGGCATTTATAGCAGACTTCTGTAAGGAGGATGATTTTAAATTCACTCTTAATTCGATAGATGATCTGGAAAAGAATGTTTTTTATAGGAAATTTGGTAAATTTAGCCGGGATTCGGCCCATTATGCACAAAAAATATATTTTTCATGGGACTGTAAAAAGGTTAGAACTAACCCTAGACCAAAAATGGGCAATCAGGACTATAATAGATATCATTACCATAATCCCTTATATAGGAAGACAGTGACACATCAACAAAATAACACCAATATGCCTGACACTGGGAGGAATACATCACAGGGAAGTACAGCCACAAGAAATTGGTCTGGAAAAACCAGTGTCTTTACAAATCAGTCTTATTCATATAATAGAAGGCCCCGGAATGTTGGACCGAATGATCCAACTCCTGATAAACATAGGAGTAATAACAAAGAGAAAAATTTAGATAGTAAATATAATTATAATAAAAATCACTAACCCGACTCCTAGTGACCATTTATCGTCCCTTTCCCCTTTAACTACATCTACAAAAGTGAATAAATCAACTCAAGTTACTAGGATTTCGCGCTTTCAAGCATCCCAGAAATGGTGGAGCTTGATCACAATCTAGAGGTACCTTTAATAGATTTATCTAATCATAGTTCTTTATGTTCAACCCCTGTGGTAACAATCTCAACATCACCTGAACCCTCAACTTTGAGGGTCATTAACCTTGATAGGATAGAAAGGACCAATTCTATTGACGCGGTGGATCTTGAAAAAGTCCTTTTAAAATCCCCTTTGGCGGATTCTCCACCAAATTTTACGGATCTAGTATCTAGATCTCTGCCTGGATGTAATTTACCAGGAGAGACCCAAATTCAAACGTTAGCTCCGGCTAAAATAATTAGGAGTAAAGACCCCCTTTTTCCATTACTGGAACCCACGAAACCCCGAGTGGTCCACTCCCAACATATAACCGGGGCCAAGAACAAAATATTTCAATTTTACCAACCACTTCCACCCACCAGGTCTTCGAGGAACCGAAGCCTCCAAGACGTCGAGGTAAGAGAGGAGGAAGAAGGTCCAGACCAAAAGAAAATAGTAAAAAAGGGGAAGCCCCTAAACATGACCTAGTAATAAACAATGAGGAGGCTAGATCTATGGGCATTTTTAATATTTCTAACCATATTCTAAAGATTAAAGAAGCAGAAGTTTTAGCAAAGGGCCTTTCATTTAGCCCATCTACGAGTGCAAACTTGTTTGATCATTATGTTGATCTTAATCATTTTATAAAAAATTTAACGGTTAGTCGTTATTTTTCTATTCAAAATTTTAAAAATGATCCTAAAGAAAAAGATGAACCTCAAGTTTTTAATCTAGAGCATCCTATACCCACGGGTCTGAAAACACCCAGTAGATTTTACCCGTTAGATAGTAAAGGTAACCATATAGATTTGTTCTATTAGAACGTTTTGCATGATTTTTCGACACTATGTACCAAAGATAAAGGCTTAAAATACAACCTCGATAAAAAACAACATCTAGGGACAAAAAGTGTAACGGAAAACCGTGATATTGTCATTAAAAAAGCTGACAAAGGGGGGGAATTGTAATCATTATGAGTATTATAATTTTGAATTTTTAAGAATTTTGGAAGATCCCTTATATTATCAGAAATTAGACAAAGATCCTGCATCTGTTGTCTCCTCTAAACTACAGATATTAGTAGATACAGCTTTGAAAAATAATTGTGTATCAAAAAAGAGAGATTATATCTGTCCAAAGTCCTGAGATACCATTTTTTTATTTTCTACCTAAGATACATAAAGATGCAAATACCCCCCCCAGGCCGCCCCATAATCGCGGGTATCAATTCAATTACGAGTAATTTATCTCACTTCATAGATCATCATTTACAGAAATTTGTCATAGCACTACCTTCATATATGAAAGACACGGGCCATATCTTGTCAACAATTAAACAAATATCATGGAAAAACAGCTATGTGTGGTGTAGCCTTGACGTTACCTCCCTATATTCGAATATCCAACACCACCAAGGAGTTAGAGCTGCAAAATATTTTTTAGAACAAGATCCTTTGATGCCAACGCAACAGAAAGATTTTATATTGGATGCAATCCAATTTATATTAACAAATAATTACTTTACCTATAAAAATGTTTTTTTTCAGCAAATCAGCGGTACCGCGATGGGTACCAAATTCGCGCCTAGTTATGCGAATCTATTGATGTTTTTTTTTTGAACAAACAGCTTTTAAGGATGAACATATAATCCTACATAGACGTTTTATTGATGACCTCTTACTAGTCTGGGATGGTGAAATCGAGGATTTAAAGCTTTTTATCACAGGGTTAAATAGTAATAATTTTAATCTAAAATTTACAAGTCATATCAGTAAAACAGAGATAGTTTTTTTTAGATCTAATTATTTCATCTGAGAGAGGCAATATTAATACTAAAACACATTTCAAGCCAACAGATTGCAACAGCTACCTTAATTTCGGTAGCTGCCATAAAAAGAGCTGGAAATTAAACATACCTCAAGGGCAATTCAAGAGGATCAAAAGGAATTGTTCCTCATTGAACGACTATAAACAACAATCAAAAGTCCTCATAACTAGATTCCAAGAAAAGGGCTACCCTCTAGAATTGATCATGTCAGCATACAAAAAAACCTATATGATAAACCCTTTGAAAAATCAAAAACGGATAGTATTGATACCAATATAAGCGAAACCAAGATGGATTTTAATAAAAAAACTTTTATTCATTGCTAAATTCAATGTGCAACATAAGGAAATTGAAAACACCCTAAAAAAACATTGGTCGATTTCAAAACAAGACCCCTTCTTACAGGACAGCATTTTGGATACTCCCAAAAATAATCTACCGAAAAAACAAGACTTTACAAAACATCCTGGCCCCTTCTAACCCAGATAAGTCTCATCGAATTGGACAAGGGTCAAAACATCCCAATATGGTAGCAGGTACTTTTAAATGCCTGAAAGCCTGGTGTAAATGCTGCTCTGTATTAGTACAAGGGAGAAAAGAGATTTTTCTGAAGCCGGAGAATAGGTTTATGGTGATAAATCAATTTCTGA
Organism: Eleutherodactylus coqui; assembly: GCF_035609145.1. NCBI lineage: Eukaryota > Metazoa > Chordata > Amphibia > Anura > Eleutherodactylidae > Eleutherodactylus > Eleutherodactylus coqui. Next base: position 18,089,781 of record NC_089847.1, on the reverse strand, counting down.
ACTGTAGTTCTGATTTCCTCATTTCCTCAACGCAGTTCACCATGCAGACACAGTTCATATTATGGGAAATATCCAAAAATTGCCTAAAATTATCATTTCAAAAAATTGGGCATATTTTCTGCTTCAGAGGAAAAATATGTGTCTGACCAGTTCCTAAGGCGACTCTTCACAAGCGTTTTTTACAGCCCTTTATGTACATAGCAGTCGGACTTCGAATGTTTGGTTGCTACTCACAACAAGGTCAATTTTTGCAGTTTTTGTCAACAAAACCCGTAGTGATCCAATCTGAATGGAGTCATACTACTGGTGATGATTTAAATGCATTGCTTGGGACAGCTTCCATGAAATTCCGTAGTTGCTGTGCCTGCAATGCCAACCCGGGCCTACGGATAGCTTAATCTGCTACCTGTGCTGACAGTTGACCCTGGAATCAGCTGATCAGTGGGGTTCCTGAGCTGCAGCCCCCCACCCAACAATTATCTATTGATAAGCTACTCTAAGGACAGGTCACCAATAGGAAAAAAAACCTCCAAAGTCCCAGACAAACCCTTTAACTCCGATGCCACCCCGCTGTTGCAGTGGGACACCGGCTGTGACTGACAGCCGGCTCCCACTGCAGGATAGCGCCGGATCATAAGTGATCTCGCGCTATCCCCAGGACGTACCAATATGTCCTGTTGTGGGAAGTACCAGGCTCCCAGGATGTAACGGTACATCCTGGGGAGGGAAGGGTTTAAGGGTTAAAGTCACATTGCTATACTGTAAGAACTGTATCCACTTTGGGCATTTTCCCAGCCCTTCCCCACCCTCAACTTCTGAGACAAAGAAGCTACTTTTGCCTGACCACTTGTTGAGGAGACAAAGACTGGCTCATACACTGGACTTGAGAGGGGTGTAGGAGGGGGCGGGGGATTCTATATGGCCCAACAAATGAAAACTACATATGTTACTGATGTAATGTGTTATACACCCATAAAGGGCAGGTATTATGTGTTTCAATAAAATTAGGGTCTGAGCAATGTACCGCTCAGATCCAGTTTAGACCTGAGACTTATATCTTGTGTCTGACTGGTTGTTATAAGGCGTGTGCATGCCATACTACATAATTAGGAAGCTACAGAATACCCCGAAACCTTCTGGAGAAAATACCATCCAGTTCAGCTGGCGTCCCTGGTTGTGGGCGAGTAGACTGTGATTTCTTCAGTCTGGAAAATACAGAGACTGGCAGATAACACGCAGAACTCAGGGGCCCGAAAATCTACAGAACACGGTAAAATTACTTTATCTTAATCTACCTGAGTGAACTGACTTCAACCTGTTTATCTGCCTGCCTCTACGCCAGACTTCTAACAAATCACTGAAAGGCAGGTAATGTAGTTCTGTCTACTCGAGATTACCACCATGTCTGGGGATATTCTGTATGCTGTGAATGTTGTGTTTGAGACGGTTAAAGACTGTGTACACAAGACCAAGAGACAGATTCTGTGAGGGTCGATTTTTTATTAGGGCGGACTTGAGCTGTATAGCAGGACATAGTGTCTGTACCTATACGCTTTGAGGGAGCACGCCCGGGGCACTCTCCTATGTAATAGTGCGTGGTTTTTAAAGGAAAATTTTAAAAATAAGCGAATTCACTTGTATGATCGAGCACGGTATATGCTCTCATACGTAAGGAAGGATACGCAGGGATTAAAATAGGCATATTTACTTGTATGATTGAAGGTGTTATGTTCTCATATGTGGAAAGGGATACGCTGGGATTATAGCCGCGGTGTGAGACAGCTGGATACTGCAGATACTGTTGAGGTCTTGCTCACTGAATATAATCGTCAGTCTTTGTGTATAGCCAAATGTCTTGTTTAAAGGGTGTGAAGTGTTTGTTACTGGGGATTTTGCTGATAGAGGGTGGGCTGTTGCACAGATAGGTGAGATGTATACTTTAAGCCACTGAAAATATTCCCCTGTAAACCCATCTGTTCTTTTTGTTTTGTGTTATAGAGTTAATGTGCATTGTGATTTGCGAGGAAAGAGATTCTACTGGAAGAATTTGAGAAAAGTGGAATCTAGCAAAGGAGTTTTAATGTGTCCAGAAATTTCAAATAGGATAGAATGAGCAGGCAGAGTAGAATACGGCATAGATCCAGGTTGTCCAGGAATTCCAGAGAATGGGGAACAAAGCAAGCAAAGATAAGGGACATAGAGCATGTGACTTAGTTGCTGAAAGAAAGGAACAAAGTTTTCAGAAGATAAGCAGGGGGGACTGGCAGACAGAAAAGTGCTTCAGATTGCTAAAAGGTGGTATAACTTAGAAAGGGATTCACGAGCAGAATTGGGTGGGGGAGGAGGTGAGAGGGTAGCGGGGGAGTGTATTGCCTGTATCATAAACAATGTAATGCCTTTGTATTGACTACAGCCCCTCCCTATGATGGCGGCCAGGCTTGCAATGTTTAAAATTCCACATAGTGTGACTCTGCAGCAAGTGTGGTGAGCCCCGCCCTCATCCTGAGATTACTTCCTCCCATGTGCTCACTTTCAGGGTGTGTGACGTCACTTCCGGCCCCTCCAATCTGGGACAGGACTAAGCCCCGCCCCTTCCTCCTCCAGCAGCCATTTTGCCTCACCCAAAAGATCTGTAGCCCCGCCCCTTCCGCCTCTGGCGGCCATCTTGCTGCACTCAGGAGGCCTAAATTCCCCAATGCCACTGTATCCAGTGCTAACATCATGATTGTCTGAAGTATGGTCTGGTTTGAACAGACTTTATTACACTACAAAATGGGGCCACCTTGGATGTGGGATAAGTTCAGGGAAACAAACCTTTGTTCTTTGCGAAGATGCGGATTAGGACATAGTAGGTGACTAAGCTGGTTTATGGAGTATAGAAGATTGGAGTTGATGCATGGAGGACAGAGGCTTGGGACCCATGAGCAGGGGACAACCCTCTCATGGTGTGTTCCCAGGGGCTCTGTCTTCCGCTGCCTGCTTCTCCAATGGATGTTCAGACAGATGATGTTAAGGAAGGCTTCTACAGATGGAATAATTTCCCTACAGTCACCCAGCAAACTTTTTCACGTAATTTGCCAAAGTAGTCTGGGATTTTTGTGAGAAAGAGGGACTTAATTGCTCAGAGTAGGATGTCAGTTCATCCGCATTCTTTAGTTTTTTTCCTTATATCTTTGTATATTCTAGTGTCAGTCTCCACTGAAGCTATAATTCTATTCAGACAGGATAGTCAAAGTTAAATGGTGTAATTCCCTGAATTTCATTTTGACTGGGTGGCTGTTAATAGCTGTTGCTTGTGTTGCGCCCCCTTGTGTTAGAAATGCTAACTGCGACAAAAAAAAAAATCAAAAGGATATTTTTGCTCAGACTTTGCTGCATACAATATCACCTTGACCAACAAAGTGCTTGTTTTTGTGCCTCTTGGCTTCCTTTTTCAACGGTGTACTATTTTGAACCCGACTATTTCTTTTTCAATAGAGTATCCCGCTTAAAAAGGGGGGGAGGCATAGGTGATCTAGGTGTTGTAGATCAGCTATTGGGGTTTTTTTAAACAAAAAGGAAATAAATAATTTTTTTGCTACAAGATTCTAATCTATGTGAAATAGAACATTAGCATGATTATTTAGTACTGATGCAGCAAGAAACTGTTGGTATGCAAATAGTTACTGGAACCCTCTGTTGATAATGCATATTTTGAGCTTTTTGCAGATGGTACCAGGGTGAGGATTGACGACTCCACATCGGATATGCAGTGGTCACACAACAAGATGTCCTAGAAGTAGAAGCTCTGCCTCCGCATGTCTCAGCACAAGAAACGGAACTGAAGGCCCTCACTGAGGCGAGTAGAGTGGTGAAAGGTAAGACGGCAACCATTTACACTGACTCCTGGTATGCATTTGGCATAGCTCATGATTACGGCCCAATATGGAAGGCCAGACAGTTTCTTACCTCAGCAGGACAACCAATTAAGAATGGTGCAGCGGTGCAGAGTCTCATGGAGACCCTACTACTACCTGTCAGTGAAGAGCTCGCACCGATTCCTACACTGGAAAAGCAAGAGGCAATGCCCTCGCCGACAGCACAGCAAATGCAGCGGCCCTCAAGCTGTGGAAGAAAGAAGACAAGATATTGACAGCACGAGTCAGAGGAAAAAAATTGGACATTGACAAAATTTGGACATTGATATGCTAAGGACTTTACAGTTACAAGCCAGCAAGGAAGGAAAGGATAAATGGACTAAATATGGGAGCAGCAGAAACAGGACAGCGCATGGTGAACAGTCAACAGTACTTGCCTACCACAGTTCCTGTATCCCATTATGGCCCAGCTGACACACTGAATGACGCACCTAGTAAAGCAGCAATTATGTCGACGCTTGAACGAGGACGGGCGACTCCTGGGTTCTCTGTAGCTGATGCATAATTTGTCCAGTTAGCATGATCTATGCCATAGGCGAGTCAGGACAGAAGGGAAAAGGTGCCCCAAAGACACTTGCCTAGACCACTCTACACATTTCAGGGATTGCAACTTGACTACATTCAGCTCCCACCTGTTGGGAAGTATGAATATGTGCTTGTTGTTGTTGATGTCTTTTCAGGTTGGTGGCCTACCCTGTTACCAAGGCAAACGAGTAGGTAACTGCAAAGAAGCTCATGAACGAGGTAAACTGCAAATATGGGGTACCAGAAGTGATTGAGTTAGACAGAGGTACGAACTTGGCAGGTGAAATAATACAACACATCATGTCTGCTCTGGGTGTATCCCAGGCCTTTTACACACTCTACCACCCATAGAGTAGTGGAAAGGTGGAGAGACTTAGTGGCACGCTATAAAGCAAGATGCTTAAAATGACGCTGGGAATGGGGCTACCCTGGACAGACTGTTATCCAATAGCCCTATTCAGTGTTAGATATACACCCAAGGGGGATCATGCATTTTCTCCCTACGAGATCGTTTGGGCCAGCCCCAAGGTTAGGTTGCTACTATCCCCAGTAGTTACAATTACAATCTGATGTATTGACTAAGTATGTGATTTCCCTTGTTAAAGCACTAACCAAAGTCTATGCACAGATGTTCTCTTCCAGACCCCTAGGCAGACACTGGGACACATATCTTGCAGCCTGGGGATTGAGTGTGTGTCAAGAAGTTCCTCAGGAAGCACCCTCTTGAGCCTCGATTTGATGGTCCCTACCAGGTAATTCTGACTACTGCCACAGCTGTGAAACTAGCCGAAAGACTTACTTGGATCCACGCTTCACACTGTAAGAAAGCCTCAGATGCGGGAGACCAGTCTTAGTCATGCTGTGGACATTAATCTGGTTGGGGCTAGTGAGAGAGGAGGGTGGCAACTGGAATCCTTGGTCGGAAGAATATGAGGGCACAGTTACCTTCTGGTATAACTCGTCCAACACTCAAGTAGCCGCATATTCCTTCGAGTATTGTACTGTGGTCCCGTGACTAGGCGCAAAATTCCACCACCGGCCAGATTCAGTTTAGTCCAGCTGGTTATATGACATATATACCCGGGAATACAATATGTTTGCACCACTGATAATGTCTGGGGAGAAGACTGCCGGTATAAGGGATATGGTAGATGCTCCCAAATGAAAGCCTTCACCTAGCCCGTGCCCGTAATTAACCCCCTACGCCCTAAAATAAAAAACCTTGAAAAACATGATCATAGCCGACCCTACCTTTGAGGACACCATGACAGTAGAGACTGGCTACTCTGACCAGAATCTCTGGTTGGAGGGGATGAGGTACAATGCTAACAAAAACAACAAGTCAAACTGTTTTGTGTGCGGTAGTGCCCGACCACACTCGGGGATGGTCCCCCTAAATCTCCCTGTAGATGCTGAAGAGTGTTTCCTTAGTCTCTTCACTAACACTTCCACTAATTACACTACTCGTGAGAAGTGGAAAAAGGAATACTCTATAACTACTTAAGTGTCTTGTCCCGGAGAGAGTATTACTGACTATCCTGGAAACTACACCTGCTATGCAAACATGCAGGGTGGAGGGAGATTTTTGGGGAACTCACTAACAGGTATTGCTCCTTCTACAGTACACTAGGAGGGAAATGGACACAGAACCAGGTCCAGTCCTTAGGAGATGTTTACTGGCTTTGCGGGAACATGAGGTGGATGACCCGCCTGGAAGGTAATTGTGAGTAAAAGAAATGAAAAAGGAGGGTGGAGCAAGACCCAGTGAGGGTGGTGGAATATTTATGGAGTACAAAGTGTTTCCAATGATGGAGTATTTTGAATGGTGGAGGTGCTGCCAACCAGATGACGCTCCACCAGTGTGGGCGTGAGTGTAGCGAAAAGGATGTGAAAAAACTGGTATGGAGGCGCAGCCCTCTAAGCTACTAGAAGATGTAGATCAAGGTCCAATGTGTGATGGTGAAAGCACTTTTTTATTTTTTCACAAATTAAAAACCAGCAATAGAATACGTGTTTCGGGGATGAACCCCTTCGTCAGTTCGGCTGGATAGGACAACAGGATGCCTGGAGGTGACACGACTCCAAAGATGTATTGGATGTGTCAGAGGTCCTGTATGTGCAGGAGGACAGGGGAGAAAGAAGTGCTAAAGCATCATCCCCGAAACGCGTATTCTATTGCTGGTTTTTAATTTGTGAAAAAATAAAAAAGAAGTGCTTTCACCATCACACATTGGACCTTGAGCTACATCTTCTAGTAGCTTAGAGGGTTGCGCCTACATACCTGGAAGGTAATTGGACAGGGGAGTGTGCCTTAGCAAAGCCCTTATGCTCCTCCACATCCTGCCAGACAGCATTGAGGATAATGAGGTTACCCCTAATAGTTACCTTATCTTGATCAAACTCTGCCTGTGTTTTGTGGTTTTCTTGTCATGTTGGTCTATCCTTGATTTCTGCATAGATATGGCGGTTCTTTCCAGTCTTGTCACCAGGCAGCGTAGGGTCAGTGTTGGCGGCCTGGACCTGTCCACCTTTAGGGCTATCTCTAGGAAGGGACATTGGTGTGGGTAAAGGTCAGAGAATCCCGCGCCGTGCGTACCTGTGCACACTTCTAGTATTGTAACATTACCCTAGAGCGAGAAGAGAGGCTCCTGGTGGTAGTTTTGATCTACACGTGTACATTGACGTCATAGGACAGCCAAGGGGGGTACCTGACGAGTTTTAAAACTAGAGACCAAGTTAAAGTTGGATTTGAGTCCATTTTTTCCGATCATCACGGTAAATAAAATGTTGACTGGATTAATTATATTTATTATAATCATCAGCGGTTTATAAATTATACTAGAGATGCCCTATAGGGACTAGTCGAGCAATAGGACCTACCTCGACTGTGACTTTTCAAAATAGAATGTGGGGTGTCTGTAAGATTATATGGGAAACTTGTTGTACCTACATCCCAGACAATACGTGACCCACAGGTAAAGTCACAATTGCCATTAAGAAGCTGACAGCACTAACTAAAAAGAGCTAACCCTTGGCACCAGTACTTTTCATGGATGAGTGGGTGGCAAAGGATCCTGGCTCAGATAGGCGTCGCTGTCGTATGTGCACTGATTATCTTTTCTGTTCTAGTCTGCTGTGATATCCCTTGTGTCAGAGAGACCTATGAAACTACAGCTGAAAAAGCCGCTCCCACAATGAGTTTGCTGAATGCATCCCCAGAAGGAGTGGACAAGTCCTACACCCCCTTGAAGACCCCAAATCCAACCTACAACGCACTCCAGTTATAGGTTCACCCGCAGAGGACTGTGAAAATTATCAGGGAAAGTTAGAGAATAGACATTTCAAGGGGGGATTGTAGTAGACATGATGATTAGTTAGCATAAAATGTCTATTGATTTGTATAAACTAGATGTATTACACAGGTGTAGTGATTTAACTCTGTAGAGGCTAATGGCTGCATAATTTCATTATGGTAATTGCTGGACAATGGCATGGTGAAAGATGTGTTCTATAATGTTAGCCTAATTTAAAGCTCCTCTGCAGCCTTTTAAGGGTTAAAGTCACATTGCTATACTGTAAGAACTGTATCCACTTTGGGCATTTTCCCAGCCCTCCCCCACCCTCAACTTCTGAGACAAAAAAGCTACTTTTGCCTGACCACTTGTTGAGGAGACAAACAATGGCTCATACACTGGACTTGAGAGGGGTGTGGGGAGGGGGCGGGGGATTCTATATGGCCCAACGAATGAAAACTATATATGTTACTGATTTAATGTGTTATACACCCATAAAGGGCAGGTATTATGTGTTTCAATGAAATGAGGGTCTGAGCAATGTACCGCTCAAATCCAGTTTAGACCTGAGACTTATATCTTGTGTCTGACTGGTTGTTATAAGGCGTGCGCATGCCATAGTACATAATTAGGAAGCTACAGAATACCCCGAAACCTGCTGTAGAAAATACCATCCAGTTCACTGAACAACAAGGAGAAAAATACATAAAAAACATTGTATATCCATGCAAAATGCAGTGTAAGAAGGAAATATAAACAATTGATAAGTGCTTATTGGGCTTCATAACAGATAAGCAGATATATTTCTATTGTGTTTTATGTCTCTGACCCCATTATGCGGTTACCCATCAAATAATGGCCTGGTTAGGGCCCAGCTTGTAACTAATAATGGGATTGGGGAATGAAGGAAATAGAGGGGGGGGGGCGGTATGTCCCCTGAAATCAAAATGTAGAACACAAAGTGTTGTGAGTTTTTCAGTGTGGTAATTTTTAGGGACTCATGTGGCTCATGTGCAGTGCATTTTTTTCAAATCTTCTGCTTTCCCGCGGATCCTCGGCACTTCCGCAGTGTCAGCTGCCAGCGTGTTGCAGATCGAACAGCTTCCATTGACTTTAACGGAAGCGATCGCTGCAGAAACATGGAGCATGCCGCATTTTTTTTACCGCACGTCCAATTTGGACACCGGGGATAAAAATGACATCCGCAGGTATTTAAATATCTGTGGATTCTACAGTTCAATTATGCCAGTGGACATGAGGCTTAAGGCTGGTTTTACGCATGTGATATAGGCTTCCAGCACACTATTGTCTTTTTTCATCCATGTGGGGTCCAATTAACAAAACAGAATCCACAAAGACATAATACGGATCCATATTATTCAGGGCTTAATCAGACAACCATATATGGACTGGGTTTTTACGCCCGGCTGATATACGGCGTCCCTCTCTGCAGGGGGAGGAGGCTGGAAGAGCCAAGAGGAGGCTGGTAGAGGCGGGAGCAGTGCACTGAGCTCCCACCCTCTGCCCCTTAGCACTATTTGCAATGAGAGTGGTGGAATGGGGAGGAGCTAATCCCTTTAACAGGCGAAACTCACCCATTCAAGTCTATGGGGATGGAAAAAAATGGACAGTACTCAGATACCATCCATTATTTTTTAAGAAATGCAGAAAATAAGGAGCAAGCCTAGTACATTCTTTTTTGTTAATTGATAAAACTAATTAGGCTGAACGGCCTACTCATTGGAATGTCCTGCCTGTTCAAACAGATGTGAATAGGGCTGGCAAAAGGCAAAGAAAAGTAAAACGCATGGATCCGCTCGCCAGAGGACGGGATCTGGCTCCATTCAGAGCGCAATCACTTCCTCCTCTGGCGAGCGTGATAACGTCATGCCCATGTAAAGGAGGCCTAAGAACATGGGATCACATAATTATGATATATGTGTATTCGCTGCGTATTTAGGCATGAAGACAGGAAGAATCAATAGGATCTTTTTGTGGGGTTTTTTTGCGTCCGTAAACACAGCAAAAACACTATACACAGGCTGTAAATGCACTGCGTATTTACGCGAATGAAGTTCCTCTGAACATACTCTGAGGTCAGACCAGACACTCCAATCCATGAGATGTGTCAGATCAGGTCATCAGTGTGGGTCTATGGACTGAGACCAGCAACAATCATTAGAAAACAGCGACCTTAGGATGGGGTCACACGGGACAGAATTTCACAAAAATTCCGCTGGAACAGCACAGCTTCAAATCCCGGAATTGAATTCCGCACGTCAGTATTCATGCTGCTTGGCCGCAGTGTGCGGATGAGATTTTTGCAAAATCCCGGGATTAGGAGCTGCGCTTGGAATTGCCATGCGGACTTTGCGCACGGAATTTAATCGGCAATTCCGCCCCATGTGAACCAAGCCCTATTCCTCATTCGGCTTCCCTAGGTTTCCCCTACAGCTGTGTGATTTCTGAGCTCCCACTGACTTCTACGTGAATATCATCTGCTTTACTTGGGCCTATCTGAGGAAGCTGGAAGGGCTGTGCGGTATTAACCAATGAGCATGATATCTGTGATGTCATTACTAGTGGCTTTGTATACACATGCAGTGTTTTTCTTTTCCAGGCTATAAAATGCTAGATGACATCATAAAGAAGAAAGGAAAAGGAGACAAGTTTGTGGAATGTGAAAATCTCCAACCTGAGGCACAACACAGTAGAAGACATGGTCAGTAAGGCCATGGAGACTCAGATCAGCTCCCATATTGGGGCCTAATAACATCTAAAGGGAGTTGAGTTTTTTGAGTAAGCAAAGTCTGAATGAGAAAGGAGTAATATTACCTGCCATCCTCCGTTCTTGAAGATCTGCTGCAGATCCTCCGGTTCCCAGGACTCCGTTTGGTCTTCCAACGTGTCTGCAGTTTCCCCCACTGCCCGGTAATCACTATGATTTGGTAGTCTGAGACACTACACGCCACTATCGTATTGGCAAGCACTGCTCATGTATCAAGAGCAGCATGTAGTGTCTTGGTCTACTGATGGATGACCAAAGCACAGTATGCATCGGGTAGTCAGAAAAGTGCTGCAGCCACCTTCAAAGCCTGAAGAGAGACCCCAGCAACCAGCAGATCGGTGGCAGGTAATATTAGCCTCCTTTTACCCCGGTGGGTTGCTTTCCTTGCCCGATGCTCCCGGCCGTCTCTTCTGTTTTGGGCTGATCTTGTTTGTACTTTATCCCGGGGAATCCTGGGGGTAAGAAGGAGCTGGAGAACTGTGTTTTTCAGTGCAAAAAACTGGGATCATAGTGAAGAAATCTGCTGAACTGCAGATGATGTACTGCGACTTATATGGAGCAAAGGTAAAGGGAGGATGATGGTGATGGCCGTGTATTGTACTGTTATACTGTATATTGCTACCAGATGGCATTAGACATTTAACGGTTAATTTCTTTGTGACATAGTAAATGGTTAACAAACGTGTAAGGTGTAGAATCCAGCAGCACACACTTATGTTTCAAATCCCTATCAGGGTTAGGTGGGAAGATGCAGAGCTGTATATGGGACCATGAACCAAAAGTCCCCAGCAGAATCCAATATTTTACCAATAAACGGCAGCATAAACGGTAAATAAAAGCATCAAAAAGCTTTATTGTTCCATATTAATAAATGCAGACAAACAACGTTTCAACCTTAATAGTCTTTCTTAAGCCTTGGCTTGAGAAAGTCCATTAAGGTCGAAACGATAAAGCTTTTTTGACGCTTTTTATTTACCGTTTATGTTGCCGTTTATTGGTAAAATAGTAAATGGTTGGATCTGTTCCTGCTGTATGATCATTCACCATGACCTCCTTTTGATCCAGGGCGTTGGGGTGGAGATCTATTCTGGAAGTAACTGCAGCCTGATTGACAACGGCATCCACCACTGCAGAGACGGAATCATTATCACGGTATTGTGACTTCACACATGGAATCTGCTCACCGTATGCGGTTGGTCAGGACATCCCATCTTCACAATGATGCTGCTTTGGTAATTACTTCTGGTGGTATTCCAGGACTTTTACCCATTGTACTGTTGGTGATCTATCCTGAGGATAGGTTCATCAAGTTAATTGGTGGAGTTCCACCAGTCAGGACCCCTGCTGATCAGCTAATCTCAGCCATCAAACTCATGTTAGCCAAGCCAGATGCTGAAGTGTAATAGAAGGCACAGCATCCATTGAAATCGGTGGCTCTGCTGCAATGAGTGCAGGGGCTGATATCAGCTGATCGACTGGGGTCCTGAGCAGTGGGAGCCCAGACGATCGACTATAGATTACCTGTTTTCCTGGAAATAAACTAATGGGCCCTTTTTTGACCTTTTGTCTGCGAATGGGGTGGTGCATGGTCATCCTTTCAGGTGAATGAGTGCTCGTGTAATACTTGGTCACATGAGGGGACTATGTTTAGTTTTTTACTACATTCAGCTAGAATCCTCTTGTTTTTTTAGGACTTCATTGTTGAGGGGCACAATCTCCCCAAAATATCTCTTGAGATGAATATAATCCATAACAACGAGGGCTATGCTGTAGTGCTGGTGAAGCCGGGGGCTGAAGAGAATCAGGTAAGATCAGAGGCAAAGTAGGAAGGTGAGTTCTAGGCTAGGATTTGAGTGGTCCATTCTGCCGTTTTCCTGCATGATGATCCTTCTACCACACGGATGACATACTGCGGTGTATTTTATACTGCGGCACGTCTTACTGGTTGTGGATGAGCCAATACTGATCCATAGGGCTAAATATCAGCGTTTGTGCCATCCTGATTACACATTATCTGTAGGACCCTACTAGGGAGGGTGGATGGGACACATAGGCTTACATGGGTGGCAGACGGGCTTAAGCACTCGAGCTCTGGGCTCGGATTTGGAGTTTGCACGTTTTGTCTTGTTCACAGATGTGTTCTCTGTTTTATTCCTCTTATACTGCAACTCGCGGTCTATGAAACTGTCAGTGTGTGAGACCTTGAAGCTATTCTCTTAGACCACGAGGAAGAAAAAGCGACTGTCCGCGCTCCTAGGGATATCAGACTCTGATATCCCTAGGAGCGCGGACAGTCGCTTTTTCTTCCTCGTGGTCTATTTGAATTAAGCCCCGGTTACCCGATGCAGCTTATTTGGATTGCCCCGCTGCTCTCCTACGAAGGTTGGATGGAATAAAAGACTATTTTATAAGCGGACTTGGATTGCGGTGTCAGCGAGGTGCCTTTTTGTAAGGTATCCTCGGCTGACACCAGGTGAGTTAAATACTCATTTATATTTTCCTCATGTTAATTTAATATAACATGTTATATTAAAAGCATCAAGGCGCCTCCTTATAACTTTTTCTTGTGAAGCTATTCTCTGGTTTTATGTAAACTAAGCTTAAAGGGTTGTCTGGGACTCTTACTAGTGATGACCTGTCCTCAGGATCGGTAATCAACAGTTGATTGGTGGGGGTTTGCAGTTTCGGGTCCCCACTGGACCTGCTGTCAATGCAGAGAGTGCTGGAAGCAGATTGCGCTACGCCCGTTTGGTACTACTGGCACAGTTCACAATTTAATGTATTACCAAACCAGACTGATGCAATACAGACAGCGCTACCTATTCTTGTACACATGACAAGTTCTTCAATTTTCTAATAGACTTTGTACCAAATCTTCACCATTTAAGATATTGCTTGCTGTCATTGAATGAGAACACCTTTTCTAATCACAGGCAGTAAACGTGTATATAGCTAGTCCTACACTCAGCTGAGAAGTAGATACAATTGTATCTAGTGTAGACAATGCTCTGTGAGCTAAACAGCTCAGATCCCAGACTGATACATTGTAGCAAACTACCAATCAGTCTGGAGTACAGGCTGTTTAGCTCACAGAGCATTGTCTACACTGGATACAACTGTATGCACTTCTTAGATATGAGTAGGACTGTATTTTGCTCTCTACAGCTGTGTGTCCACTTCCATAGAGAGCAATATGTATTTTTGTGCACAGCAGAAAGTCAATTACCTGTGGCCTTACTGTTGGAACTACAACCCCCAGCATGATGTGAGAGTCATTGCAATACTGTTTATGGAAGCTAAGTGTGCAGATCCCATAGGAAACTAAAATGTTACTCTGATTACAGCAGATAAATGTTTGCAGGTCACTGACACACAAGGTCAGTAAATATGTTAAAACGCGGTCTTAAACAATCATTAGTGAAATAATCCCCTTAAACTGGATCGACATGTCTTTTTTTCAGCCTACTATACTATGTTATGTTACTAATATACCCGCCACCTCTCTTCCTCTTATTTTAACCCTTTCTTGTACCATTTCCACGGTATGTGGGAGGATTGAAGACAAATTCTCTATAGATGTTAACATATATTTATTATGAATGCTTGAAGATGTTGTTATCATACATTGGATAGAAAGGAGCAGATGATGGTGATTCCGCTCTTCATGCCTTGGCTTACTGTAGTAGTGTTTTTGGAGATGCAGGTGCAGATCACACATAGGTGACACTTCCCTGGATTCCTACAATCCACGTTCAGCCTTTGGGCCTTCTATTTGTCAAGTCCGGTGGGTAAAGCATACATTGGATAGAAAGGAGCAGATGATGGTGACTCCGCTCTTCAAGCCTTGGCTTACTGTAGTAGTGTTTTTGGAGATGCAGGTGCAGATCACACATAGGTGACACTTCCCTGGATTCCTACAATCCACGTTCAGCCTTTGGGCCTTCTATTTGTCAAGTCCGGTGGGTAAAGCATACATTGGATAGAAAGGAGCAGATGATGGTGATTCCGCTCTTCAAGCCTTGGCTTACTGTAGTAGTGTTTTTGGAGATGCAGGTGCAGATCACACATAGGTGACACTTCCCTGGATTCCTACAATCCACGTTCAGCCTTTGGGCCTTCTATTTGTCAAGTCCGGTGGGTGAAGGAGCTACTTCCAATGTTAGTAGCTTCCTTCTGTCAAGTCCAATAAATGAAGGAGCTGCTTTCTTCTTTAGCAGCTTCCTTTTGTCATCACCACATTGTAGATGAGATGTCCAGATGGTTACATAGCAAGTAAGGTTGAAAGAAGTCTTTCAATTTCAACCTGTAATACTTGCTATGTTGACCCAGAGGGAGGCGAAAAACCCCTGAGGACTTAATGTTGGTTTGTCCTCCTAAGGGGAAAAAATTCCTCCCTGATCCCAAATATGGCGATCGGAACAAATCCCTGGGTCGTTGAAGCTCAAATCTACATGGATGTTAAGTGGTGGATGTTTGGTGGGGTTGTCAAATCTGGTAAATAGGGAAGTCCAGTTGATCGTATCATTCAGATAGATGGTGCATATGGATGAATTTCATTAGCTATGCTGTTTTGAGCTTCATCCACCAACTCAAAACAGTTTTCTTGAATGACCTGGTTTGGTCATTTAATATTCGGTCTCGATGGCAGGATGATAGTGTTCAGACCACTCTGAACACACAAAGCTGAATCTTTTGAAGAGCTTCTGGTCTTCAGCTCTTATTCTATTTGACTCTTCAGCATAGGGCAGGTGGTCGTTAACACTCAGGTCAACAGACATTGTTGTCATGATTGCTGGTGGTGTCATTCTCCTAGCTTCCACATCTTCCCAATTTATGTTACGGAAATATAGATGTGTTTTGATGTCTGACACTATTCCATACCGCCGGCTCGGATTTTTACACAGCAGCCCTTCCATGACGTTCACCATGCCATAAGACAGACTGTCTGGGTAGCATGGATCACGATCAAGGACAGCCTGCTCAATTTCTCTGCGATTTCGTCCAGGAAAGGGCCTCCAATATGTGGACAGTTCATACATAATCACGCCAATAGAAAAATAGTCTACCGCTCGTCCATGTTTTTCACCCATCACCAGTTCTGGGGCTGTGTATCCTGGTGTACCTCTACAGTGGCTTCTGGTCCACTTGTAAGCAAGCATTATAGCAAGACCGAAGTCTGCTATTTTGATGTGTCCCTCTGTTGTCAGAAGGATGTTGGCTGGCTTAAGGTCCCGGTGAAGAATACCTTTTCTATGCAGGAACTCTATGCCACAGATAATTTCTGCGATGATAAATGTTATTGTATCAACGCGAAGAGGAAAGTTTGTGGGCTTGTACATAAAATCCCTGAGGGTGCCTCTGGTGGTCAATTCCATCACTTGGTAGACACAGTTTTGGGTGTGGAAGGCGGCCAGGCCCTGAATCAGGTAAGGGCTCTTGTAAGATTGTTTTAGGATGTGGCGCTCTGTGAAACGGTGTTTTCTTTCCACGAAATTCCGTTTGTCTGATACTTTAATGGCTACGCATTCATTGCGGATGATATCTTTAGCCAAGTAGACTGTTCCAAAGGTTCCTTTTCCTAGTTTCTGATGGAAAGTAAAGCACTCTAGTGTTAGGGGAACTGTGCCAGATATTTCCTGGTTGGCTTCCTCGAAACACAAATCTTCAGTGCTGTGTTCCTCATCATGGCAGCTGTCACTCTGAAAGGTTTTGGTAGACTTGTAAAGCTCCTGTGGTGTCTCCTCTTCAAGAGAGAAGAAATCGGACATGTCGTCACTACTGCCGCTATGAAAGCTTTTCATAGTGACGTAGATCTCCTCTGGTGTCTCTTCTAGAGAGGAGCTACTACTGCTGGACTCCTTAGAGCTGCAGTCTTTAATTTCTTCAGTTGTGTTAACTGCTGTCTTGTCCACTCCTTTAGATGAAACAAAATGATTGTGTTACTATATATATACAGTATATAAATATTGTTACCATTTTGTGCCTGCAGCTCATGTGCAGAGCTATGGGTTTCTACGGTTATAGACTATCTCTGTTTAATGTAAAAAACTTTGCATGAACACTTCCAGTTACTTTCCAATTTCTTACCTCCGCTGCTGATGTGACTTGGCCCTGGGATTTCACAAGAGGCTCTTTGGATATCTTTGGCGCTCTCGGCGTTTTCCAGTCCATCCTCTCCTAAATCCCTGGTGTTTACATTTTTGTCGTCTACTGCTTTATTGTCCACTTTTTCATTGCATGGGACATACAGATCTTCTAAACTCTGGATCAGGCCGTGCATACGATCGTACGTTGCCAGTATTTCTTGGTGACTGGCATGGTACTGGATGCACAGTTCTTCCAGGCTGAGGGTCACGTTGTGTAGTTGTTGATATTCTGCTTGTACTTCTTCCACAACGCTGTCTATCCCCAGTTCTGGTTCTTGGTCGTCGGCCTTGAGGTTTTCTTCCAGAGTATCCTCTTTCTTTTCTATCTCTAAAGATGACTCATTGACTGTAAAGAAAAAAATGTATAGATATATCAATTTAGAACAAGAAGTCGCATCAGGAAACCTGAATGCTGTTTCATACATAACAAAGGAGAATGGAGATCTAACTAAGGAATGACGGGAAAGATGTTTTGAGAACTTTCTAGAAAATGCCTAACCCAAGGACTTGTATTTCAAGGGGCTGTCTCATGAAAACAATCCCTGTCATTATGTACTATTAAGGCACATGGACATCATAGAGGGCAGTCACCCACAATAAGAACAGTTCATGCCCCAGCAGACCCAAATGTCCAAAAATTATGTGGATGGCCATAAGTTACATTTAAGTTTTGTAGTTTTTGTCAACAAAACCCGTAGTGATCCAATCTGAATGGAGTCATACTACTGGTGATGATTTCCTGAATGAACAGCTAAATTGGTGACAGGTTATAAATTTTCATGGAAATAAGCTGTATTATGTATTCTGCACCCTCTACATTAACACCGCTTTTGAAGAAAACCATGCATCTGCATATTGGGGCTGTTATTATTATATAGCAAGGTCCATTAGTTTATAACTCTCTCCCTGTCTGGTATTCCACATTCCATATTTACTATGATGTCACAGTTGAGGTTAAGTAATGTTAGAAACTGCTACAAAGGAAGAATGGAGCAGTACTCCATAGCAACCAATCAGATCACACTTATTGCTGAAATAAAAGCTTAAATCTGGTTGATTGCTCTGGGCAGGTCGTCAACATTTCCTTTGCAGTAGCATATTGTACATTATAATATGAAGTTTAATGACTTTAGCTTTCATGATGACTTGCAGAGAATCCCAAGCACTTTTCTTACTGCACTTTCCAGCCTCAGATACCTCTAGCAGTTAGTTCCTATATCTTTGAGATCATTTTGGCAGTTACATGGGGTGCTATAACTATAACCATAATCTTACAGTTTATAGGATGTTTCTGGATGCCCTACCTTTGCTGTCCGCCATGTTGCTCCCACTTGGCTTTGGGAGTTCCTCCTCCATGTTGATGATGCCACTGGGCTCTAGGGGCTCCTCTTCCCTGTGGACAATAACAATGCGCTCTAGGAGTTCCTCCTCCATGTGGATGACACTGGGCTTTTGGAGTTCCTCCTCTATGTTAATGTCACTGGGCTCTTTAAATTCCTCCTCCATGATGATCCAAGTGGGTTCTGGGAATTCTTCAGAACTCTCCTCATCCTGGATGGAGGTGCAGCACCTCATACATCCAGTAATTCTCTTCCAGGCTTTGCGCAGGCGCGCTAAGAACCCTTTCTTTTTGGGTATCTTAGGCTCTCTGCGCTTCTTCCGGATGATCTTCACTTCTTCTGATAGCTCCTCGATCTTATTTGCCTCCTCCTCTAAATATTTTCTCATCTCTTTTGCCTTCATTTTATCGCAAAGGTAAAAAGATATAGAAATTCGCGGTTGTAGCTCTCACTCGTACTCTGCTAGCTGCAGCAAGTGAATGCAATGGTTATTAGCCGTGCAAGAGAATATAAAGGCACCTGCCATTATGATGTCACAAGGCGCGTTGTGATGTCATAATTGCCATTGTGATGTCATCAACTGTCTTAAGGAACATGCCCCAACACGTTCAAACATGCAACATGCTCCAACATATACAGATGTTCCGGAATGTTCCTTAAGGCAGTTGATGACATCACAATGGTAGTACTTGAGGATCTTTTCACTATATTTCAGCTACAATATACAGGATTGCAATGGCTCTCACAGCATGCTTGGAGTTGTAGTTCCAGCAGCAGGGCTACACGTAAATTGACTTTTGCCATATGGGATGCCTAAGGAAACCTTTTTCTATTATATGGTCCTGTATTTCACATCTCTCACATGGAGTTATAATAAAGGCTGTATACAAGTTTATCCTCCAATTAAATTCATAGACCATTTTTTCTCATTTGAGTTTATTAATTTTAAATTTTACTTAGTACAATAATAACTGAACAATAAGGAGAAAAATACATTAATAACATTGTATATCCATGCAAAATGCAGTATCAGGCCTCAGTCAGGCGGGTGTTTTTTGCCGCGATTTGCGCATGCGCATGCGTCTGGTGATTTTATAGAACCATTGCTTTGCAATGGTATCGGACACATGAGCGCTTTTTATGCGCTCGTCCGATAAATTATAGAACAGAAATCGCAGATCGCACCTATCTGCGATCTGCGATTCCTGTTCTCTTCTTTATATGCGCCCAATGGGGCCGGCGGCAGCAGCGCCGACCCCATTGAGAACATATAGTAGACAAATCATTCTCCTCTGCCACAGCTGTAACAGCTGTGGCAGAGAAGAATGATGTTTGCCCATTGAATTCAATGGAGCCGGCAATACAGCCGGCTCCATTGAAAGCAATGGGCTGCCGGCAATCGCACGATGAATTTTCGGGAAGGGCTTAAAAATATAAGCCCTTCCCTGAAATTCATCCAGAAATGTGTGAAAAAAAAAATATATATATATACTCACCTGGTCCTGGCAGATGTAGTTCAGCCGCGGCCGCCGGCACTTCTCCTGAACTGCTGTGAGTAGTATTCAGCAGCCGGGGCTTTAAAATCCCCGCCTGCTGAATGAGCTGCCTCTGATTGGTCACAGCCTGAGCAATCAGAGCAGCTCTCACTCACCCATTCATGAATTCATGAATGGGTGAGTGAGTGCTGCCTCTGATTGGCTCAGCGCAGGGACCAATCAGGGGCAGCTCTCAACTGAATGACAGCTGAGAGCTGCCCCTGAATTCATGAATGGGTGAGTGAGAGCTGCCTCTGATTTTATGTCAAGACTGCCTCACATCACTTCGAGCTTGTAGCATTCTTCAGTTGCGGCAGGAGGATTGCACAGTTTCTCACATAGTTTTCAATGGGGGATCTTACCGCGTGCACCGCCTCCGGCGCCATTGAAAACAATGGGAGATGCGATGCAAGAGCCGTGATTTGTCTTCTCGCATTGCGGTGCCATGCAGGAAAACATCGCTCATGTGTATGACTCCATTCAAAAGAGTCACGTCTCGCAACACACAAATCTCCTGTGATTCTCTCTCTCTCTCTCTCTCTCTCTCTCCCTCTCCCCTCCCCCCCCCTCTCTCTCTCTCTCTCTCTCTCTCTCTCTCCCTCCCCCTCTCCCTCTCCTGCATAAGGGTCATAGCAGCACTTCCACTCTGACCCTGGTGTATCCCGGCGGACGTGGCCTGGTTAACCCTTTCAACTCTGTCCAGCAGCAGCAGTAAAAGTAAAAGCGTCTTCATCATCTCACACTACAGATCCCCCTTGTGTCCAGATGTTACAGTATGGCCACATAAACTTCTATGGATGCTATATTACAGCTTGTATATCCTTTAACTAGAATATAGTCGTGTGTGACTCGTGTGTGAGTCTGGCTCAGCGCAGGGACCAATCAGGGGCAGCTCTCATGAATTCATGAATGGGTGAGTGAGAGCTGCCTCTGATTGCTCAGGCTGTGACCAATCAGAGGCAGCTCATTCAGCAGGCGGGGATTTTAAAGCCCTGGCTGCTGAAAACTACTCGCAGCAGTTCAGGAGAACTGCCGGCGGCTGCGGCTGAACTCCGACTGCCCGGACCAGGTGAGTATATATATATTTTTATTTTTACACATTTCTAGATGAATTTCAGGGAAGGGCTTATATTTTTAAGCCCTTCCTGAAAATTCATGGTGAGATTGCCTGCAGCCCATTGCTTTCAATGGAGCCGGCTGTATTGCCGGCTCCATTGAATTCAATGCGCTGGACAGCTCTGGCCCGTTTCTATTGAAACGCGGCTAGGAGCTGTTTTTTTGGGCGATTTTTCGGCCCCGGTCACGCGATTTGCGGATGCGCATCCGTCATGCGATCCGCAAATCGCGGGAAAAAATGCCCGTGTGACTGAGGCCTAAGAAGGAAATATAAACAATTGATAAGTGCTTATTGGGCTTCATAACAGATAAGCAGATATATTTCTATTGAGTTTTATGTCTCTGACCCCATTATGCGGTTACCCATCAAATAAGGGCCTGGTCAGGGCCCAGCTTGCAACTAATAATGGGATTAGGGAATGAAGGAAATAGAAGGGGGGGGGGTATGTCCCCTGAAGTCATGATGTAGAACACAAAGTGTTGTAAGTTTTTCAGTGCGGTAATTTTTAGGGACATGAATGATCTCTTTTGTGAAGGAAACCTATAATTTACCCATGATGTCCAGACTCTCAAATGCCGTGTAGCGGTTAAGAATTGTTGAAGTCAATTGTTCTCCTATTAAATACCAATTTAATTGCCTTTTCACTTCTGAAAACTTCTCTTCCTCCAAGACTTGGCGATTGTTTAGTAGGTGGGAAAAAAATCTGATTAGTCTTCGTGATTCCATAGAGATATTTGCATAAATTTAATAGGGGCTCCCATCTGACTTTTCAGATATTACAACCGGTAACCAAAAAAATTGGGTATACCCCTATCCATAGTCATTTTACTTGGGACAGGACTACCTAATGTGTAACATGTCACCAGGAGATTGACAGCAACAAAAACAATTCAAGTGGTATCCTGGTAGAGCATGGGCATTCAGGTATGGGCTAGATGCCATCGGAATAGTATGTTACATCTACCTGCAATTCCACATTAAACTCCGCAGCTGGAGCAGACAGGCGAATCCGGTAATATTCTCGCCGCTACGGAGCTTATTTGTGCATGAACCAGACGTTTTTATTTCTTCTTTGGCTATTCAAACTCCGCTGAAGTTTGAAAACAAGAAGCTAAGACTAACTTCACACGTGCAAATGCGATATCGGGCTGTGATTCATGGCCCAATATCATGTTCGCTAACACGCGAGCTTGTAGCAATCCTCAGCCACGGTAGGAGAATTGCAGAGTTTCTCCCATTGTTTTCAATGGGGGACCTGACCAGGTGCACCGCCGGCGCCATTGAAAACATGTGGGAAAGATAGGGTAGGACCTTTCTTCCTGTTTTGTTTTATTTACCGGCTCACAATAGTGCAAAATTTGAATGGGTTTAAAAAATAATAATTTTTTACCTGGTTCATGCTCTAATATGCTGCGTAGCGGCGAGCGCATTGGTGCATTTGTCTGTTTAAGTCCTAATGGAAACTTTTGAAAATTTTCAGTATTTTTGATTTACAGCAAACGCTAATGCAAGAAAATAGCCGCAAAATACTGCCGTATGGCCCAGTCATCCCGGATTTTGGGGGCTGTCTAGCCATCCTGGTAAGTATGCCTGAGCCCCCATTTAAGGGGGTTCTGTCAAAATCAACTTTTATCACATAACCATATAACACGGAGCAGTGCTCCATTTAACCCCCACATTACTACAGTGAGGAGAAGAGGGGGAGATGGGCTGCCTGTTCTTGGGATCTCAGTGGTGATAACCCATAGATAGGTAATAAATGTCAATTTTAAGAATCCCCCTTTAAAGGAGTCACCCAGACATCGCCCACTGGGATACTCCGGGTTTGGAGTGGAAGCGCTGCTCTGACCCCTGTATAGCGTCCGGCTCTCGCAATTGGAGATGCAGCTCTCACTGAAATCTATGGGACCTCACTGCAATTACAAGTGCAGCTCCTATTGATTTCAGTGAGAGGTAAAAATCAGGGAGAGCGCCTGGCACCTCTAAGCAGCAAGCAATATAGTACAATAGAATAACTCACCTGGTGCTTGACATGTCACCCTAAGGTGATCATGTGTCTACACTCAAGGTCCTGGTAGGCTTTTAAAAATTGCTTTGTCCACAGTTCATAATGATCCAGATCGCTGGAGAGACGCAGGTCACAACAATAATCCGTTCCTCATAAGAGGCCGGATAGTACAGTAGAAAATAAAGAAAAAAACTGTAGCCCTGCGCTACTTGTTATGCAGAACCAATTAATGGTATCACAAAGGTCAACCTCAGGTTAAAAACAAGAGGTTTAGAAGTCACAAACCTCATGTATTATCAATATCCTTGCAAAATATACTTGCGACACAGTGACCTGCGTCTCTCCAGCGATCTCCAGCTGTCCAGGGTGATGATACATTCTCTGGAGAGTGGCAATTGATGTTAAGTACTTTTACTGACTTGATCTTGGCTAAAATTATGACAAAAAGGAGAAGTCTGATGATGGATGCCTTACAAAGGGTGGCATTTATAGCAGACTTCTGTAAGGAGGATGATTTTAAATTCACTCTTAATTCGATAGATGATCTGGAAAAGAATGTTTTTTATAGGAAATTTGGTAAATTTAGCCGGGATTCGGCCCATTATGCACAAAAAATATATTTTTCATGGGACTGTAAAAAGATTAGAACTAACCCTAGACCAAAAATGGGCAATCAGGACTATAATAGATATCATTACCATAATCCCTTATATAGGAAGACAGTGACACATCAGCAAAATAACACCAATATGCCCGACACTGGGAGGAATACATCACAGGGAAGTACAGCCACAAGAAATTGGTCTGGAAAAACCAGTGTCTTTACAAATCAGTCTTATTCATATAATAGAAGGCCCCGGAATCTTGGACCGAATAATCCAACTCCTGATAAACATAGGAGTAATAACAAAGAGAAAAATTTAGATAGTAAATATAATTATAATAAAAATCACTAACCCGACTCCTAGTGACCATTCATCGTCCCTTTCCCCTTTAACTACATCTACAAAAGTGAATAAATCAACTCAAGTTACTAGGGTTTCGCGCCTTTCAAGCATCCCAGAAATGGTGGAGCTTGATCACAATCTAGAGGTACCTTTAATAGATTTATCTAATCATAGTTCTTTATGTTCAACCCCTGTGGTAACAATCTCAACATCACCTGAACCCTCAACTTTGAGGGTCATTAACCTTGATAGGATAGAAAGGACCAATTCTATTGACGCGGTGGATCTTGAAAAAGTCCTTTTAAAATCCCCTTTGGCGGATTCTCCACCAAATTTTACGGATCTAGTATCTAGATCTCTGCCTGGATGTAATTTACCAGGAGAGACCCAAATTCAAACGTTAGCTCCGGCTAAAATAATTAGGAGTAAAGACCCCCTTTTTCCATTACTGGAACCCACGAAACCCCGAGTGGTCCACTCCCAACATATAACCGGGGCCAAGAACAAAATATTTCAATTTTACCAACCACTTCCACCCACCAGGTCTTCGAGGAACCGAAGCCTCCAAGACGTCGAGGTAAGAGAGGAGGAAGAAGGTCCAGACCAAAAGAAAATAGTAAAAAAGGGGAAGCCCCTAAACATGACCTAGTAATAAACAATGAGGAGGCTAGATCTATGGGCATTTTTAATATTTCTAACCATATTCTAAAGATTAAAGAAGCAGAAGTTTTAGCAAAGGGCCTTTCATTTAGCCCATCTACGAGTGCAAACTTGTTTGATCTTTATGTTGATCTTAATCATTTTATAAAAAATTTAACGGTTAGTCGTTATTTTTCTATTCAAAATTTTAAAAATGATCCTAAAGAAAAAGATGAACCTCAAGTTTTTAATCTAGAGCATCCTATACCCACGGGTCTGAAAACATCCAGTAGATTTTACCCGTTAGATAGTAAAGGTAACCATATAGATTTGTGCTATCAGAACGTTTTGCATGATTTTTCGACACTATGTACCAAAGATAAAGGCTTAAAATACAACCTCGATAAAAAACAACATCTAGGGACAAAAAGTGTAACGGAAAACCGTGATATTGTCATAAAAAAAGCTGACAAAGGGGGGGAATTGTAATCATTATGAGTATTATAATTTTGAATTTTTAAGAATTTTGGAAGATCCCTTATATTATCAGAAATTAGACAAAGATCCTGCATCTGTTGTCTCCTCTAAACTACAGATATTAGTAGATACAGCTTTGAAAAATAATTGTGTATCAAAAAAGAGAGATTATATCTGTCCAAAGTCCTGAGATACCATTTTTTTATTTTCTACCTAAGATACATAAAGATGCAAATATCCCCCCCAGGCCGCCCCATAATCGCGGGTATCAATTCAATTACGAGTAATTTATCTCACTTCATAGATCATCATTTACAGAAATTTGTCATAGCACTACCTTCATATATGAAAGACACGGGCCATATCTTGTCAACAATTAAACAAATATCATGGAAAAACAGCTATGTGTGGTGTAGCCTTGACGTTACCTCCCTATATTCGAATATCCAACACCACCAAGGAGTTAGAGCTGCAAAATATTTTTTAGAACAAGATCCTTTGATGCCAACGCAACAGAAAGATTTTATATTGGATGCAATCCAATTTATATTAACAAATAATTACTTTACCTATAAAAATGTTTTTTTTTCAACAAATCAGCGGTACCGCGATGGGTACCAAATTCGCGCCTAGTTATGCGAATCTGTTGATGTTTTTTTTTTTGAACAAACAGCTTTTAAGGATGAACATATAATCCTACATAGACGTTTTATTGATGACCTCTTACTAGTCTGGGATGGTGAAATCGAGGATTTAAAGCTTTTTATCACAGGGTTAAATAGTAATAATTTTAATCTAAAATTTACAAGTCATATCAGTAAAACAGAGATAGTTTTTTTTAGATCTAATTATTTCATCTGAGAGAGGCAATATTAATACTAAAACACATTTCAAGCCAACAGATTGCAACAGCTACCTTAATTTCGGTAGCTGCCATAAAAAGAGCTGGAAATTAAACATACCTCAAGGGCAATTCAAGAGGATCAAAAGGAATTGTTCCTCATTGAACGACTATAAACAACAATCAAAAGTCCTCATAACTAGATTCCAAGAAAAGGGCTACCCTCTAGAATTGATCATGTCAGCATACAAAAAAACCTATATGATAAACCCTTTGAAAAATCAAAAACGGATAGTATTGATACCAATATAAGCGAAACCAAGATGGATTTTAATAAAAAAAACTTTTATTCATTGCTAAATTAAATGTGCAACATAAGGAAATTGAAAACACCCTAAAAAAACATTGGTCGATTTTAAAACAAGACCCCTTCTTACAGGACAGCATTTTGGATACTCCCAAAAATAATCTACCGAAAAAACAAGACTTTACAAAACATCCTGGCCCCTTCTAACCCAGATAAGTCTCATCGAATTGGACAAGGGTCAAAACATCCCAATATGGTAGCAGGTACTTTTAAATGCCTGAAAGCCTGGTGTAAATGCTGCTCTGTATTAGTACAAGGGAGAAAAGAGATTTTTCTGAAGCCGGAGAATAGGTTTATGGTGATAAATCAATTTCTGAACTGTAGTTCTGATTTCCTCATTTCCTCAACGCAGTTCACCATGCAGACACAGTTCATATTATGGGAAATATCCAAAAATTGCCTAAAATTATCATTTCAAAAAATTGGGCATATTTTCTGCTTCAGAGGAAAAATATGTGTCTGACCAGTTCCTAAGGCGACTCTTCACAAGCGTTTTTTACAGCCCTTTATGTACATAGCAGTCGGACTTCGGATGTTTGGTTGCTACTCACAACAAGGTCAATTTTTGCAGTTTTTGTCAACAAAACCCGTAGTGATCCAATCTGAATGGAGTCATACTACTGGTGATGATTTAAATGCATTGCTTGGGACAGCTTCCATGAAATTCCGTAGTTGCTGTGCCTGCAATGCCAACCCGGGCCTACGGATAGCTTAATCTGCTGCCTGTGCTGACAGTTGACCCTGGAATCAGCTGATCAGTGGGGTTCCTGAGCTGCAGCCCCCCACCCAACAATTATCTATTGATAAGCTACTCTAAGGACAGGTCACCAATAGGAAAAAAAACCTCCAAAGTCCCAGACAAACCCTTTAACTCCGATGCCACCCCGCTGTTGCAGTGGGACACCGGCTGTGACTGACAGCCGGCTCCCACTGCAGGATAGCGCCAGATCATAAGTGATCTCGCGCTATCCCCAGGACGTACCAATATGTCCTGTTGTGGGAAGTACCAGGCTCCCAGGATGTAACGGTACATCCTGGGGAGGGAAGGGTTTAAGGGTTAAAGTCACATTGCTATACTGTAAGAACTGTATCCACTTTGGGCATTTTCCCAGCCCTTCCCCACCCTCAACTTCTGAGACAAAGAAGCTACTTTTGCCTGACCACTTGTTGAGGAGACAAAGACTGGCTCATACACTGGACTTGAGAGGGGTGTGGGAGGGGGCGAGGGATTCTATATGGCCCAACAAATGAAAACTACATATGTTACTGATGTAATGTGTTATACACCCATAAAGGGCAGGTATTATGTGTTTCAATAAAATGAGGGTCTGAGCAATGTACCGCTCAGATCCAGTTTAGACCTGAGACTTATATCTTGTGTCTGACTGGTTGTTATAAGGCGTGTGCATGCCATACTACATAATTAGGAAGCTACAGAATACCCCGAAACCTTCTGGAGAAAATACCATCCAGTTCAGCTGGCGTCCCTGGTTGTGGGCGAGTAGACTGTGATTTCTTCAGTCTGGAAAATACAGAGACTGGCAGATAACACGCAGAACTCAGGGGCCCGAAAATCTACAGAACACGGTAAAATTACTTTATCTTAATCTACCTGAGTGAACTGACTTCAACCTGTTTATCTGCCTGCCTCTACGCCAGACTTCTAACAAATCACTGAAAGGCAGGTAATGTAGTTCTGTCTACTCGAGATTACCACCGTGTCTGGGGATATTCTGTATGCTGTGAATGTTGTGTTTGAGACGGTTAAAGACTGTGTACACAAGACCAAGAGACAGATTCTGTGAGGGTCGATTTTTTATTAGGGCGGACTTGAGCTGTATAGCAGGACATAGTGTCTGTACCTATACGCTTTGAGGGAGCACGCCCGGGGCACTCTCCTATGTAATAGTGCGTGGTTTTTAAAGGAAAATTTTAAAAATAAGCGAAATTACTTGTATGATCGAGCACGGTATATGCTCTCATACGTAAGGAAGGATACGCAGGGATTAAAATAGGCATATTTACTTGTATGATTGAAGGTGTTATGTTCTCATATGTGGAAAGGGATACGCTGGGATTATAGCCGCGGTGTGAGACGGCTAGATACTCCAGATACTGTTGAGGTCTTGGTCACTGAATATAATCGTCAGTCTTTGTGTATAGCCAAATGTCTTGTTTAAAGGGTGTGAAGTGTTTGTTACTGGGGATTTTGCTGATAGAGGGTGGGCTGTTGCACAGATAGGTGAGATGTATACTTTAAGCCACTGAAAATATTCCCCTGTAAACCCATCTGTTCTTTTTGTTTTGTGTTATAGAGTTAATGTGCATTGTGATTTGCGAGGAAAGAGATTCTACTGGAAGAATTTGAGAAAAGTGGAATCTAGTAAAGGAGTTTTAATGTGTCCAGAAATTTCAAATAGGATAGAATGAGCAGGCAGAGTAGAATACGGCATAGATCCAGGTTGTCCAGGAATTCCAGATAATGGGGAACAAAGCAAGCAAAGATAAGGGACATAGAGCATGTGACTTAGTTGCTGAAAGAAAGGAACAAAGTTTTCAGAAGATAAGCAGGGGGGACTGGCAGACAGAAAAGTGCTTCAGATTGCTAAAAGGTGGTATAACTTAGAAAGGGATTCACGAGCAGAATTGGGTGGGGGAGGAGGTGAGAGGGTAGCGGGGAAGTGTATTGCCTGTATCATAAACAATGTAATGCCTTTGTATTGACTACAGCCCCTCCCTATGATGGCGGCCAGGCTTGCAATGTTTAAAATTCCACATAGTGTGACTCTGCAGCAAGTGTGGTGAGCCCCGCCCTCATCCTGAGATTACTTCCTCCCATGTGCTCACTTTCAGGGTGTGTGACGTCACTTCCGGCCCCTCCAATCTGGGACAGGACTAAGCCCCGCCCCTTCCTCCTCCAGCAGCCATTTTGCCTCACCCAAAAGATCTGTAGCCCCGCCCCTTCCGCCTCTGGCGGCCATCTTGCTGCACTCAGGAGGCCTAAATTCCCCAATGCCACTGTATCCAGTGCTAACATCATGATTGTCTGAAGTATGGTCTTGTTTGCACAGACTTTATTACACTACAAAATGGGGCCACCTTGGATGTGGGATAAGTTCAGGGAAACAAACCTTTGTTCTTTGCGAAGATGCGGATTAGGACATAGTAGGTGACTAAGCTGGTTTATGGAGTATAGAAGATTGGAGTTGATGCATGGAGGACAGAGGCTTGGGACCCATGAGCAGGGGACAACCCTCTCATGGTGTGTTCCCAGGGGCTCTGTCTTCCGCTGCCTGCTTCTCCAATGGATGTTCAGACAGATGATGTTAAGGAAGGCTTCTACAGATGGAATAATTTCCCTACAGTCACCCAGCAAACTTTTTCACGTAATTTGCCAAAGTAGTCTGGGATTTATGTGAGAAAGAGGGACTTAATTGCTCAGAGTAGGATGTCAGTTCATCCGCATTCTTTAGTTTTTTTCCTTATATCTTTGTATATTCTAGTGTCAGTCTCCACTGAAGCTATAATTTTATTCAGACAGGATAGTCAAAGTTAAATGGTGTAATTCCCTGAATTTCATTTTGACTGGGTGGCTGTTAATAGCTGTTGCTTGTGTTGCGTCCCCTTGTGTTAGAAATGCTAACTGCGACAAAAAAAAAAATCAAAAGGATATTTTTGCTCAGACTTTGCTGCATACAATATCACCTTGACCAACAAAGTGCTTGTTTTTGTGCCTCTTGGCTTCCTTTTTCAACGGTGTACTATTTTGAACCCGACTATTTCTTTTTCAATAGAGTATCCCGCTTAAAAAGGGGGGGAGGCATAGGTGATCTAGGTGTTGTAGATCAGCTATTGGGGTTTTTTTAAACAAAAAGGAAATAAATAATTTTTTTGCTACAAGATTCTAATCTATGTGAAATAGAACATTAGCATGATTATTTAGTACTGATGCAGCAAGAAACTGTTGGTATGCAAATAGTTACTGGAACCCTCTGTTGATAATGCATATTTTGAGCTTTTTGCAGATGGTACCAGGGTGAGGATTGACGACTCCACATCGGATATGCAGTGGTCACACAACAAGATGTCCTAGAAGTAGAAGCTCTGCCTCCGCATGTCTCAGCACAAGAAACGGAACTGAAGGCTCTCACTGAGGCGAGTAGAGTGGTGAAAGGTAAGACGGCAACCATTTACACTGACTCCTGGTATGCATTTGGCATAGCTCATGATTACGGCCCAATATGGAAGGCCAGACAGTTTCTTACCTCAGCAGGACAACCAATTAAAAATGGTGCAGCGGTGCAATCTCATGGAGACCCTACTACTACCTGTCAGTGAAGAGCTCACACCGATTCCTACACTGGAAAAGCAAGAGGCAATGCCCTCGCCGACAGCACAGCAAATGCAGCGGCCCTCAAGCTGTGGAAGAAAGAAGACAAGATATTGACAGCACGAGTCAGAGGAAAAAACTTGGACATTGACAAAATTTGGACATTGATATGCTAAGGACTTTACAGTTACAAGCCAGCAAGGAAGGAATGGATAAATGGACTAAATATGGGAGCAGCAGAAACAGGACAGCGCATGGTGAACAGTCAACAGTACTTGCCTACCACAGTTCCTGTATACCATTATGGCCCAGCTAGTAGAAATAGGAAAGTCCCGCAGCACACCTAACACATGCACTTCAGTGCAGAGGTTCCAGTCTGTATATGCCAAGCCACCTGTGGGGTCATGAACCAAACCCCAAATACATGCAATGGTATCCAAGGAGGCGGCAGCATCAACGGTGTAGAGATTATAAAAAAAGGGTTTTATTGCTCCATAAAATGGCGACGTTTCGACTTAATCTAAGTCTTTTTCAAGCCTGGGAAGGGAAAAGGTGCCCCAAAGACTCTTGCCTAGACCACTCTACTTATTTCAGGGATTGCAACTTGACTACATTCAGCTCCCACCTGTTGGGAAGTATGAATATGTGCTTGTTGTTGTTGATGTCTTTTCAGGTTGGTGGCCTACCCTGTTACCAAGGCAAACGAGTAGGTAACCGCAAAGAAGCTCATGAACGAGGTAAACTGCAAATATGGGGTACCAGAAGTGATTGAGTTAGACAGAGGTACGAACTTGGCAGGTGAAATAATACAACACAACATGTCTGCTCTGGGTGTATCCCAGGCCTTTTACACACTCTACCACCCATAGAGTAGTGGAAAGGTGGAGAGACTTAGTGGCACGCTATAAAGCAAGATGCTTAAAATGACGCCGGGAATGGGGCTACCCTGGACAGACTGTTATCCAATAGCCCTATTCAGTGTTAGATATACACCCAAGGGGGATCATGCATTTTCTCCCTACGAGATCGTTTGGGCCAGCCCCAAGGTTAGGTTGCTACTATCCCCAGTAGTTACAATTACAATCTGATGTATTGACTAAGTATGTGATTTCCCTTGTTAAAGCACTAACCAAAGTCTATGCACAGATGTTCTCTTCCAGACCCCTAGGCAGACACTGGGACACATATCTTGCAGCCTGGGGATTGAGTGTGTCAAGAAGTTCCTCAGGAAGCACCCTCTTGAGCCTCGATTTGATGGTCCCTACCAGGTGATTCTGACTACTGCCACAGCTGTGAAACTAGCCGAAAGACTTACTTGGATCCACGCTTCACACTGTAAGAAAGCCTCAGATGCGGGAGACCAGTCTTAGTCATGCTGTGGACATTACTCTGGTTGGGGCTAGTGAGAGAGGAGGGTGGCAACTGGAATCCTTGGTCGGAAGAATATGAGGGCACGGTTACCTTCTGGTATAACTCGTCCAACACTCAAGTAGCCGCATATTCCTTCGAGTATTGTACTGTGGTCCCGTGACTAGGCGCAAAATTCCACCACCGGCCAGATTCAGCTTAGTCCAGCTGGTTATATGACATATATACCCGGGAATACAATATGTTTGCACCACTGATAATGTCTGGGGAGAAGACTGCCGGTATAAGGGATATGGTAGATGCTCCCAAGTGAAAGCCTTCACCTAGCCCGTGCCCGTAATTAACCCCCTACGCCCTAAAATAAAAAACCTTGCAAAACATGATGATCATAGCCGACCCTACCTTTGAGGACACCATGACAGTAGAGACTGGCTACTCTGACCAGAATCTCTGGTTGGAGGGGATGAGGTACAATGCTAACAAAAGCAACAAGTCAAACTGTTTTGTGTGCGGTAGTGCCCGACCATACTCGGGGATGGTCCCCCTAAATCTCCCTGTAGATGCTGAAGAGTGTTTCCTTAGTCTCTTCACTAACACTTCCACTAATTACACTACTCGTGAGAAGTGGAAAAATGAATACTCTATAACTACTTAAGTGTCTTGTCCCGGAGAGAGTATTACTGACTATCCTGGAAACTACACCTGCTATGCAAACATGCAGGGTGGAGGGAGATTTTTGGGGAACTCACCAACAGGTATTGCTCCTTCTACAGTACACTAGGAGGGAAATGGACACAGAACCAGGTCCAGTCCTTAGGAGATGTTTACTGGCTTTGCGGGAACATGAGGTGGATGACCCGCCTGGAAGGTAATTGTGAGTAAAAGAAATGAAAAAGGAGGGTGGAGCAAGACCCAGTGAGGGTGGTGGAATATTTATGGAGTACAAAGTGTTTCCAATGATGGAGTATTTTGAATGGTGGAGGTGCTGCCAACCAGATGACGCTCCACCAGTGTGGGCGTGAGTGTAGCGAAAAGGATGTGAAAAAACTGGTATGGAGGCGCAGCCCTCTAAGCTACTAGAAGATGTAGATCAAGGTCCAATGTGTGATGGTGAAAGCACTTTTTTATTTTTTCACAAATTAAAAACCAGCAATAGAATACGTGTTTCGGGGATGAACCCCTTCGTCAGTTCGGCTGGATAGGACAACAGGATGCCTGGAGGTGACACAACTCCAAAGATGTATTGGATGTGTCAGAGGTCCTGTATGTGCAGGAGGACAGGGGAGAAAGAAGTGCTAAAGCATCATCCCCGAAACGCGTATTCTATTGCTGGTTTTTAATTTGTGAAAAAATAAAAAAGAAGTGCTTTCACCATCACACATTGGACCTTGAGCTACATCTTCTAGTAGCTTAGAGGGTTGCGCCTCCATACCTGGAAGGTAATTGGACAGGGGAGTGTGCCTTAGCAAAGCCCTTATGCTCCTCCACATCCTGCTAGACAGCATTGAGGATAATGAGGTTATCCCCAATAGTTACCTTATCTTGATCAAACTCTGCCTGTGTTTTGTGGTTTTCTTGTCATGTTGGTCTATCCTTGATTTCTGCATAGGTATGGCGGTTCTTTCCAGTCTTGTCACTAGGCAGCGTAGGGTCAGTGTTGGCGGCCTGGACCTGTCCACCTTTAGGGCTATCTCTAGGAAGGGACATTGGTGTGGGTAAAGGTCAGAGAATCCCACGCCGTGCGTACCTGTGCACACTTCTAGTATTGTAACATTACCCTAGAGCGAGAAGAGAGGCTCCTGGTGGTAGTTTTGATCTACACGTGTACATTGACGTCATAGGACAGCCAAGGGGGGTACCTGACGAGTTTTAAAACTAGAGACCAAGTTAAAGTTGGATTTGAGTCCATTTTTTCCGATCATCACGGTAAATAAAATGTTGACTGGATTAATTATATTTATTATAATCATCAGCGGTTTATAAATTATACTAGAGATGCCCTATAGGGACTAGTCGAGCAATAGGACCTACCTCAACTATGACTTTTCAAAATAGAATGTGGGGTGTCTGTAAGATTATATGGGAAACTTGTTGTACCTACATCCCAGACAACACGTGACCCACAGGTAAAGTCACAATTGCCATTAAGAAGCTGACAGCACTAACTAAAAAGAGCTAACCCTTGGCACCAGTACTTTTCATGGATGAGTGGGTGGCAAAGGATCCTGGCTCAGATAGGCGTCGCTGTCGTATGTGCACTGATTATCTTTTCCGTTCTAGTCTGCTGTGATATCCCTTGTGTCAGAGAGACCTATGAAACTACAGCTGAAAAAGCCGCTCCCACAATGAGTTTGCTGAATGCATCCCCAGAAGGAGTGGACAAGTCCTACACCCCCTTGAAGACCCCAAATCCAACCTACAACGCACTCCAGTTATAGGTTCACCCGCAGAGGACTGTGAAAATTATCAGGGAAAGTTAGAGAATAGACATTTCAAGGGGGGATTGTAGTAGACATGATGATTAGTTAGCGTAAAATGTCTATTGATTTGTATAAACTAGATGTATTACGCAGCTGTAGTGATTTAACTCTGTGGAGGCTAATGGCTGCATAATTTTATTATGGTAATTGCTGGACAATGGCATGGTGAAAGATGTGTTCTATAATGTTAGCCTAATTTAAAGCTCCTCTGCAGCCTTTTAAGGGTTAAAGTCACATTGCTATACTGTAAGAACTGTATCCACTTTGGGCATTTTCCCAGCCCTCCCCCACCCTCAACTTCTGAGACAAAAAAGCTACTTTTGCCTGACCACTTGTTGAGGAGACAAACAATGGCTCATACACTGGACTTGAGAGGGGTGTGGGGAGGGGGCGGGGGATTCTATATGGCCCAACGAATGAAAACTATATATGTTACTGATTTAATGTGTTATACACCCATAAAGGGCAGGTATTATGTGTTTCAATGAAATGAGGGTCTGAGCAATGTACCGCTCAAATCCAGTTTAGACCTGAGACTTATATCTTGTGTCTGACTGGTTGTTATAAGGCGTGCGCATGCCATAGTACATAATTAGGAAGCTACAGAATACCCCGAAACCTGATGGAGAAAATACCATCCAGTTCACTGAACAACAAGGAGAAAAATACATAAAAAACATTGTATATCCATGCAAAATGCAGTGTAAGAAGGAAATATAAACAATTGATAAGTGCTTATTGGGCTTCATAACAGATAAGCAGATATATTTCTATTGTGTTTTATGTCTCTGACCCCATTATGCGGTTACCCATCAAATAATGGCCTGGTTAGGGCCCAGCTTGTAACTAATAATGGGATTGGGGAATGAAGGAAATAGAGGGGGGGGGGCGGTATGTCCCCTGAAATCAAAATGTAGAACACAAAGTGTTGTGAGTTTTTCAGTGTGGTAATTTTTAGGGACTCATGTGGCTCATGTGCAGTGCATTTTTTTCAAATCTTCTGCTTTCCCGCGGATCCTCGGCACTTCCGCAGTGTCAGCTGCCAGCGTGTTGCAGATCGAACAGCTTCCATTGACTTTAACGGAAGCGATCCCTGCAGAAACATGGAGCATGCCGCATTTTTTTACCGCACGTCCAATTTGGACACCGGGGATAAAAATGACATCCGCAGGTATTTAAATATCTGTGGATTCTACAGTTCAATTATGCCAGTGGACATGAGGCTTAAGGCTGGTTTTACGCATGTGATATAGGCTTCCAGCACACTATTGTCTTTTTTCATCCATGTGGGGTCCAATTAACAAAACAGAATCCACAAAGACATAATACGGATCCATATTATTCAGGGCTTAATCAGACAACCATATATCGACTGGGTTTTTACGCCAGGCTGATATACGGCGTCCCTCTCTGCAGGGGGAGGAGGCTGGAAGAGCCAAGAGGAGGCTGGAAGAGGCGGGAGCAGTGCACTGAGCTCCCACCCTCTGCCCCTTAGCACTATTTGCAATGAGAGTGGTGGAATGGGGAGGAGCTAAGTTCCTGGACTTAGCTCCACCCCCTCCAATTGCAAATAGTGGCGACTGGGGGGCAGGAGCTCAGTGCACTGCTCCCGACTCTTCCAGCCTCCTCCCCCTGCCGTGAAAACCCGGCCAATATACAGTCGTCTGAAGTCACCCTCAAAGTGACAACACGCACCACAGAGTATTTTCACACACACATGGACTGTGGCAAAACAATCACACACACTATTCTAATCCCTTTAACAGGCGAAACTCACCCATTCAAGTCTATGGGGATGGAAAAAAATGGACAGTACTCAGATACCATCCATTATTTTTTAAGAAATGCAGAAAATAAGGAGCAAGCCTAGTACATTCTTTTTTGTTAATTGATAAAACTAATTAGGCTGAACGGTCTACTCATTGGAATGTCCTGCCTGTTCAAACAGATGTGAATAGGGCTGGCAAAAGGCAAAGAAAAGTAAAACGCATGGATCCGCTCGCCAGAGGACGGGATCTGGCTCCATTCAGAGCGCAATCACTTCCTCCTCTGGCGAGCGTGATAACGTCATGCCCATGTAAAGGAGGCCTAAGTACATGGGATCACATAATTATGATATATGTGTATTCGCTGCGTATTTAGGCATGAAGATAGGAAGAATCAATAGGATCTTTTTGTGGGGTTTTTTGCGTCCGTAAACACAGCAAAAACACTATACACAGGCTGTAAATGCACTGCGTATTTACGCGAATGAAGTTCTTCTGAACATACTCTGAGGTCAGACCAGACATTCCAATCCATGAGATGTGTCAGATCAGGTCATCAGTGTGGGTCTATGGACTGAGACCAGCAACAATCATTAGAAAACAGCGACCTTAGGATGGGGTCACACGGGACAGAATTTCACGAAAATTCCGCTGGAACAGCACAGCTTCAAATCCCGGAATTGAATTCCGCACGTCAGTATTCATGTGGCTTGGCCGCAGTGTGCGGATGAGATTTTTGCAAAATCCCGGGATTAGGAGCTGCGCTTGGAATTGCCATGCGGACTTTGCGCACGGAATTTAATTGGCAATTCCGCCCCATGTGAACCAAGCCCTATTCCTCATTCGGCTTCCCTAGGCTTCCCCTACAGCTGTGTGATTTCTGAGCTCCCACTGACTTCTACGTGAATATCATCTGCTTTACTTGGGCCTATCTGAGGAAGCTGGAAGGGCTGTGCGGTATTAACCAATGAGCATGATATCTGTGATGTCATTACTAGTGGCTTTTTTATACAGATGCAGTGTTTTTCTTTTCCAGGCTATGGAATGCTAGATGACATCATGAAGAAGAAAGGAAAAGGAGACAAGTTTGTGGAATGTGAAAATCTCCAACCTGAGGCACAACACAGTAGAAGACATGGTCAGTAAGGCCATGGAGACTCAGATCAGCTCCCATATTGGGGCCTAATAACATCTAAAGGGAGTTGAGTTTTTTGAGTAAGCAAAGTCTGAATGAGAAAGGAGTAATATTACCTGCCATCCTCCGTTCTTGAAGATCTGCTGCAGATCCTCCGGTTCCCAGGACTCCGTTTGGTCTTCCAACGTGCCTGCAGTTTCCCCCACTGCCCGGTAATCACTATGATTTGGTAGTCTGAGACACTACACGCCACTATCGTATTGGCAAGCACTGCTCATGTATCAAGAGCAGCATGTAGTGTCTTGGTCTACTGATGGATGACCAAAGCACAGTATGCATCGGGTAGTCAGAAAAGTGCTGCAGCCACCTTCAAAGCCTGAAGAGAGACCCCAGCAACCAGCAGATCGGTGGCAGGTAATATTAGCCTCCTTTTACCCCGGTGGGTTGCTTTCCTTGCCCGATGCTCCCGGCCGTCTCTTCTGTTTTTGGCTGATCTTGTTTGTACTTTATCCCGGGGAATCCTGGGGGTAAGAAGGAGCTGGAGAACTGTGTTTTTCAGTGCAAAAAACTGGGATCATAGTGAAGAAATCTGCTGAACTGCAAATGACGTACTGCGACTTATATGGAGCAAAGGTAAAGGGAGGATGATGGTGATGGCCGTGTATTGTACTGTTATACTGTATATTGCTACCAGATGGCATTGGACATTTAACGGTTAATTTCTTTGTGACATAGTAAATGGTTAACAAACGTGTAAGGTGTAGAATCCAGCAGCACACACTTATGTTTCAAATCCCTATCAGGGTTAGGTGGGAAGATGCAGAGCTGTATATGGGACCATGAACCAAAAGTCCCCAGCAGAAGTCCAATATTTTACCAATAAACGGCAGCATAAACGGTAAATAAAAGCATCAAAAAGCTTTATTGTTCCATATTAATAAACGCAGACAAACAACGTTTCAACCTTAATAGTCTTTCTTAAGCCTT
Source organism: Eleutherodactylus coqui (assembly GCF_035609145.1). Taxonomy (NCBI): domain Eukaryota; kingdom Metazoa; phylum Chordata; class Amphibia; order Anura; family Eleutherodactylidae; genus Eleutherodactylus; species Eleutherodactylus coqui. The sequence goes on along the minus strand of NC_089847.1, from coordinate 18,051,775 downwards.
GGCTTGAGAAAGTCCATTAAGGTCGAAACGATAAAGCTTTTTTAACGCTTTTTATTTACCCGTTTATGTTGCCATTTATTGGTAAAATAGTAAATAGTTAGATCTGTTCCTGCTGTATGCACATTCACCATGACCTCCTTTTGATCCAGGGCGTTGGGGTGGAGATCTATTCTGGAAGTAACTGCAGCCTGATTGACAACGGCATCCACCACTGCAGAGACGGAATCATTATCACGGTATTGTGACTTCACACATGGAATCTGCTCACCGTATGCGGTTGGTCAGGACATCCCATCTTCACAATGATGCTGCTTTGGTAATTACTTCTGGTGGTATTCCAGGACTTTTACCCATTGTACTGTTGGTGATCTATCCTGAGGATAGGTTCATCAAGTTAATTGGTGGAGTTCCACCAGTCAGGACCCCTGCTGATCAGCTAATCTCAGCCATCAAACTCATGTTAGCCAAGCCAGATGCTGAAGTGTAATAGAAGGCACAGCATGCATTGAAATCGGTGGCTCTGCTGCAATGAGTGCAGGGGCTGATATCAGCTGATCGACTGGGGTCCTGAGCAGTGGGAGCCCAGACGATCGACTATAGATTACCTGTTTTCCTGGAAATAAACTAATGGGCCCTTTTTTGACCTTTTGTCTGCGAATGGGGTGGTGCATGGTCATCCTTTCAGGTGAATGAGTGCTCGTGTAATACTTGGTCACATGAGGGGACTATGTTTAGTTTTTTACTACATTCAGCTAGAATCCTCTTGTTTTTTTAGGACTTCATTGTTGAGGGGCACAATCTCCCCAAAATATCTCTTGAGATGAATATAATCCATAACAACGAGGGCTATGCTGTAGTGCTGGTGAAGCCGGGGGCTGAAGAGGATCAGGTAAGATCAGAGGCAAAGTAGGAAGGTGAGTTCTAGGCTAGGATTTGAGTGGTCCATTCTGTCGTTTTCCTGCATGATGATCCTTCTACCACACGGATGACATACTGCGGTGTATTTTATACTGCGGCACGTCTTACTGGTTGTGGATGAGCCATTACTGATCCATAGGGCTAAATATCAGCGTTTGTGCCATCCTGATTACACATTATCTGTAGGACCCTACTAGGGAGGGTGGATGGGACACATAGGCTTACATGGGTGGCAGACGGGCTTAAGCACTCGAGCTCTGGGCTCGGATTTGGAGTTTGCACGTTTTGTCTTGTTCACAGATGTGTTCTCTGTTTTATTCCTCTTATAATGCAACTCGCGGTCTATGAAACTGTCAGTGTGTGAGACCTTGAAGCTATTCTCTGGTTTTATGTAAACTAAGCTTAAAGGGTTGTCGGGGACTCTTACTAGTGATGACCTGTCCTCAGGATCGGTAATCAACAGTTGATTGGTGGGGGTTTGCAGTTTCGGGTCCCCACTGGACCTGCTGTCAATGCAGAGAGTCAATGCAGAGAAGCAGATAGCGCTACGCCCGTTTGGTACTACTGGCACAGTTCACAATTTAATGTATTACCAAACCAGACTGATGCAATACAGACAGCGCTACCTATTCTTGTACACATGACAAGTTCTTCAATTTTCTAATAGACTTTGTACCAAATCTTCACCATTTAAGATATTGCTTGCTGTCATTGAATGAGAACACCTTTTCCAATCACAGGCAGTAAACCTGTATATAGCTAGTCCTACACTCAGCTGAGAAGTAGATACAATTGTATCTAGTGTAGACAATGCTCTGTGTGCTAAACAGCTCAGATCCCAGACTGATACATTGTAGCAAACTACCAATCAGTCTGGAGTACAGGCTGTTTAGCTCACAGAGCATTGTCTACACTGGATACAACTGTATGCACTTCTTAGATATGAGTAGGACTGTATTTTGCTCTCTACAGCTGTGTGTCCACTTCTATAGAGAGCAATATGTATTTTTGTGCACAGCAGAAAGTCAATTACCTGTGGCCTTACTGTTGGAACTACAACCCCCAGCATGATGTGAGAGTCATTGCATTACTGTTTATGGAAGCTTAGTGTGCAGATCCCATAGGAAACTAAAATGTTACTCTGATTACAGCAGATAAATGTTTGCAGGTCACTGACACACAAGGTCAGTAAATATCTTAAAACGCGGTCTTAAACAATCATTAGTGAAATAATCCCCTTAAACTGGATCGACATGTGTCTTTTTTTCAGCCTACTATACTATGTTATGTTACTAATATACCCGCCACCTCTCTTCCTCTTATTTTAACCCTTTCTTGTACCATTTCCACGGTATGTGGGAGGATTGAAGACAAATTCTCTATAGATGTTAACATATATTTATTATGAATGCTTGAAGATGTTGTTATCATACATTGGATAGAAAGGAGCAGATGATAGTGATTCCGCTCTTCAGGCCTTGGCTTACTGTAGTGGTGTTTTTGGAGATGCAGGTGCAGATCACACATAGGTGACACTTCCCTGGATTCCTACAATCCACGTTCAGCCTTTGGGCCTTCTATTTGTCAAGTCCGGTGGGTAAAGCATACATTGGATAGAAAGGAGCAGATGATGGTGACTCCGCTCTTCAAGCCTTGGCTTACTGTAGTAGTGTTTTTGGAGATGCAGGTGCAGATCACACATAGGTGACACTTCCCTGGATTCCTACAATCCACGTTCAGCCTTTGGGCCTTCTATTTGTCAAGTCCGGTGGGTAAAGCATACATTGGATAGAAAGGAGCAGATGATGGTGACTCCGCTCTTCAAGCCTTGGCTTACTGTAGTGGTGTTTTTGGAGATGCAGGTGCAGATCACACATAGGTGACACTTCCCTGGATTCCTACAATCCACGTTCAGCCTTTGGGCCTTCTATTTGTCAAGTCCGGTGGGTGAAGGAGCTACTTCAAATGTTAGTAGCTTCCTTCTGTCAAGTCCAATAAATGAAGGAGCTGCTTTCTTCTTTAGCAGCTTCCTTTTGTCATCACCACATTGTAGATGAGATGTCCAGTTGGTTACATAGCAAGTAAGGTTGAAAGAAGTCTTTCAATTTCAACCTGTAATACTTGCTATGTTGACCCAGAGGGAGGCGAAAAACCCCTGAGGACTTAATGTTGGTTTGTCCTCCTAAGGGGAAAAAATTCCTACCTGATCCCAAATATGGCGATCGGAACAAATCCCTGGGTCGTTGAAGCTCAAATCTACATGGATGTTACTGTGGTGGATGTTTGGTGGGGTTGTCAAATCTGGTAAATAGGGAAGTCCAGTTGATCGTATCATTCAGATAGATGGTGCATATGGATGAATTTCATTAGCTATGCTGTTTTGAGCTTCATCCACCAACTCAAAACAGTTTTCTTGAATGACCTGGTTTGGTCATTTAATATTCGGTCTCGATGGCAGGATGATAGTGTTCAGACCACTCTGAACACACAAAGCTGAATCTTTTGAAGAGCTTCTGGTCTTCAGCTCTTATTCTATTTGACTCTTCAGCATAGGGCAGGTGGTCGTTAACACTCAGGTCAACAGACATTGTTGTCATGATTGCTGGTGGTGTCATTCTCCTAGCTTCCACATCTTCCCAATTTATGTTACGAAAATATAGATGTGTTTTGATGTCTGACACTATTCCATACCGCCGGCTCGGATTTTTACACAGCAGCCCTTCCATGACGTTCACCATGCCATAAGACAGAGTGTCTGGGTAGCATGGATCACGATCAAGGACAGCCTGCTCAATTTCTCTGCGATTTCGTCCAGGAAAGGGCCTCCAATATGTGGACAGTTCATACATAATCACGCCAATAGAAAAATAGTCTACCGCTCGTCCATGTTTTTCACCCATCACCAGTTCTGGGGCTGTGTATCCTGGTGTACCTCTACAGTGGCTTCTGGTCCACTTGTAAGCAAGCATTATAGCAAGACCGAAGTCTGCTATTTTGATGTGTCCCTCTGTTGTCAGAAGGATGTTGGCTGGCTTAAGGTCCCGGTGAAGAATACCTTTTCTATGCAGGAACTCTATGCCACAGATAATTTCTGCGATGATAAATGTTATTGTATCAACGCGAAGAGGAAAGTTTGTGGGCTTGTACATAAAATCCCTGAGGGTGCCTCTGGTGGTCAATTCCATCACTTGGTATACACAGTTTTGGGTGTGGAAGGCGGCCAGGCCCTGAATCAGGTAAGGGCTCTTGTAAGATTGTTTTAGGATGTGGCGCTCTGTGAAACGGTGTTTTCTTTCCACGAAATTCCGTTTGTCTGATACTTTAATGGCTACACATTCATTGCGGATGATATCTTTAGCCAAGTAGACTGTTCCAAAGGTTCCTTTTCCTAGTTTCTGATGGAAAGTAAAGCACTCTAGTGTTAGGGGAACTGTGCCAGATATTTCCTGGTTGGCTTCCTCGAAACACAAATCTTCAGTGCTGTGTTCCTCATCATGGCAGCTGTCACTCTGAAAGGTTTTGGTAGACTTGTAGAGCTCCTGTGGTGTCTCCTCTTCAAGAGAGAAGAAATCGGACATGTCGTCACTACTGCCGCTATGAAAGCTTTTCATAGTGACGTAGATCTCCTCTGGTGTCTCTTCTAGAGAGGAGCTACTACTGCTGGACTCCTTAGAGCTGCAGTCTTTAATTTCTTCAGTTGTGTTAACTGCTGTCTTGTCCACTCCTTTAGATGAAACAAAATGATTGTGTTACTATATATATATACAGTATATAAATATTGTTACCATTTTGTGCCTGCAGCTCATGTGCAGAGCTATGGGTTTCTACGGTTATAGACTATCTCTGTTTAATGTAAAAAACTTTGGATGAACACTTCCAGTTACTTTCCAATTTCTTACCTCCGCTGCTGATGTGACTTGGCCCTGGGATTTCACAAGAGGCTCTTTGGATATCTTTGGCACTCTCGGCGTTTTCCAGTCCATCCTCTCCTAAATCCCTGGTGTTTACATTTTTGTCGTCTACTGCTTTATTGTCCACTTTTTCATTGCATGGGACATACAGATCTTCTAAACTCTGGATCAGGCCGTGCATACGATCGTACGTTGCCAGTATTTCTTGGTGACTGGCATGGTACTGGATGCACAGTTCTTCCAGGCTGAGGGTCAGGTTGTGTAATTGTTGATATTCTGCTTGTACTTCTTCCACAACGCTGTCTATCCCCAGTTCGGGTTCTTGGTCGTCGGCCTTGAGGTTTTCTTCCAGAGTATCCTCTTTCTTTTCTATCTCTAAAGATGACTCATTGACTGTAAAGAAAAAAATGTATAGATATATCAATTTAGAACAAGAAGTCGCATCAGGAAACCTGAATGCTGTTTCATACATAACAAAGGAGAATGGAGATCTAACTAAGGAATGACGGGAAAGATGTTTTGAGAACTTTCTAGAAGAGGCCTAACCCAAGGACTTGTATTTCAAGGGGCTGTCTCATGAAAACAATCCCTGTCATTATGTACTATTAAGGCACATGGACATCATAGAGGGCAGTCACCCACAATAAGAACAGTTCATGCCCCAGCAGACCCAAATGTCCAAAAATTATGTGGATGGCCATAAGTTACATTTAAGTTTTGTAGTTTTTGTCAACAAAACCCGTAGTGATCCAATCTGAATGGAGTCATACTACTGGTGATGATTTCCTGACTGAACAGCTAAATTGGTGACAGGTTATAAATTTTCATGGAAATAAGCTGTATTGTGTATTCTGCACCCTCTACATTAACACCGCTTTTGAAGAAAACCATGCATCTGCATATTGGGGCTGTTATTATTATATAGCAAGGTCCATTAGTTTATAACTCTCTCCCTGTCTGGTATTCCACATTCCATATTTACTATGATGTCACAGTTGAGGTTAAGTAATGTTAGAAACTGCTACAAAGGAAGAATGGAGCAGTACCCCATAGCAACCAATCAGATCACACTTATTGCTGAAATAAAAGCTTAAATCTGGTTGATTGCTCTGGGCAGGTCGTCAACATTTCCTTTGCAGTAGCATATTGTACATTATAATATGAAGTTTAATGACTTTAGCTTTCATGATGACTTGCAGAGAATCCCAAGCACTTTTCTTACTGCACTTTCCAGCCTCAGATACCTCTAGCAGTTAGTTCCTATATCTTTGAGATCATTTTGGCAGTTACATGGGGTGCTATAACTATAACCATAATCTTACAGTTTATAGGATGTTTCTGGATGCCCTACCTTTGCTGTCCGCCATGTTGCTCCCACTTGGCTTTGGGAGTTCCTCCTCCATGTTGATGATGCCACTGGGCTCTAGGGGCTCCTCTTCCCTGTGGACAATAACAATGCGCTCTAGGAGTTCCTCCTCCATGTGGATGACACTGGGCTTTTGGAGTTCCTCCTCTATGTTAATGTCACTGGGCTCTTTAAATTCCTCCTCCATGATGATCCAAGTGGGTTCTGGGAATTCTTCAGAACTCTCCTCATCCTGGATGGAGGTGCAGCACCTCATACATCCAGTAATTCTCTTCCAGGTTTTGCGCAGGCGCGCTAAGAACCCTTTCTTTTTGGGTATCTTAGGCTCTCTGCGCTTCTTCCGGATGATCTTCACTTCTTCTGATAGCTCCTCGATCTTATTTGCCTCCTCCTCTAAATATTTTCTCATCTCTTTTGCCTTCATTTTATCGCAAAGGTAAAAAGATATAGAAATTCGCGGTTGTAGCTCTCACTCGTACTCTGCTAGCTGCAGCAAGTGAATGCAATGGTTATTAGCCGTGCAAGAGAATATAAAGGCACCTGCCATTATGATGTCACAAGGCGCGTTGTGATGTCATAATTGCCATTGTGATGTCATCAACTGTCTTAAGGAACATGCCCCAACACGTTCAAACATGCAACATGCTCCAACATATACAGATGTTCTGGAATGTTCCTTAAGGCAGTTGATGACATCACAATGGTAGTACTTGAGGATCTTTTCACTATATTTCAGCTACAATATACAGGATTGCAATGGCTCTCACAGCATGCTTGGAGTTGTAGTTCCAGCAGCAGGGCTACACGTAAATTGACTTTTGCCATATGGGATGCCTAAGGAAACCTTTTTCTATTATATGGTCCTGTATTTCACATCTCTCACATGGAGTTATAATAAAGGCTGTATACAAGTTTATCCTCCAATTACATTCATAGACCATTTTTTCTCATTTGAGTTTATTAATTTTAAATTTTACTTAGTACAATAATAACTGAACAATAAGGAGAAAAATACATTAATAACATTGTATATCCATGCAAAATGCAGTATCAGGCCTCAGTCAGGCGGGTGTTTTTTGCCGCGATTTGCGCATGCGCATGCGTCTGGTGATTTTATAGAACCATTGCTTTGCAATGGTATCGGACACATGAGCGCTTTTTATGCGCTCGTCCGATAAATTATAGAACAGAAATCGCAGATCGCACCTATCTGCGATCTGCGATTCCTGTTCTCTTCTTTATATGCGCCCAATGGGGCCGGCGGCAGCAGCGCCGACCCCATTGAGAACATATAGTAGACAAATCATTCTCCTCTGCCACAGCTGTAACAGCTGTGGCAGAGAAGAATGATGTTTGCCCATTGAATTCAATGGAGCCGGCAATACAGCCGGCTCCATTGAAAGCAATGGGCTGCCGGCGATCGCACGATGAATTTTCGGGAAGGGCTTAAAAATATAAGCCCTTCCCTGAAATTCATCCAGAAATGTGTAAAAAAAAAATATATATATACTCACCTGGTCCTGGCAGACGTAGTATAGCCACGGCCGCCGGCACTTCTCCTGAACTCCTGTGAGTAGTATTCAGCAGCCGGGGCTTTAAAATCCCCGCCTGCTGAATGAGCTGCCTCTGATTGGTCACAGCCTGAGCAATCAGAGCAGCTCTCACTCACCCATTCATGAATTCATGAATGGGTGAGTGAGTGCTGCCTCTGATTGGCTCAGCGCAGGGACCAATCAGGGGCAGCTCTCAACTGAATGACAGCTGAGAGCTGCCCCTGAATTCATGAATGGGTGAGTGAGAGCTGCCTCTGATTTTATGTCAAGACTGCCTCACATCACTTCGAGCTTGTAGCATTCCTCAGTTGCGGCAGGAGGATTGCACAGTTTCTCACATAGTTTTCAATGGGGGATCTTACCGCGTGCACCGCCTCCGGCGCCATTGAAAACAATGGGAGATGCGATGCAAGAGCCGTGATTTGTCATCTCGCATTGCAGTGCCATGCAGGAAAACATCGCTCATGTGTATGACTCCGTTCAAAAGAATCACGTCTCGCAACACACAAATCTCCTGTGATTCTCTCTCTCCCTCTCTCTCTCTCTCTCTCTCTCTCTCTCTCTCTCCCCCTCTCTCTCTCTCCTCCCCTCTCTCTCTCTCCCTCTCCCCTCCCCCACTCTCTCTCTCTCTCTCTCTCTCCCTCCCCCTCTCCCTCTCCTGCATAAGGGTCATAGCAGCTCTTCCACTCTGACCCTGGTGTATCCCGGCGGACGTGGCCTGGTTAACCCTTTCAACTCTGTCCAGCAGCAGCAGTAAAAGTAAAAGCGTCTTCATCATCTCACACTACAGATCCCCCTTGTGTCCAGATGTTACAGTAGGGCCACATAAACTTCTATGGATGCTATATTACAGCTTGTATATCCTTTAACTAGAATATAGTCGTGTGTGACTCGTGTGTGAGTCTGGCTCAGCGCAGGGACCAATCAGGGGCAGCTCTTAGCTGAATGACAGCTGAGAGCTGCCCCTGATTGGTCCCTGTGCTGAGCCAATCAGAGGCAGCACTCACTCACCCATTCATGAATGGGTGAGTGAGAGCTGCCTCTGATTGCTCAGGCTGTGACCAATCAGAGGCAGCTCATTCAGCAGGCGGGGATTTTAAAGCCCTGGCTGCTGAAAACTACTCACAGCAGTTCAGGAGAACTGTCGGCGGCCGCGGCTGAACTCCGTCTGCCGGACCAGGTGAGTATATATATATTTTTGTTTTTACACATTTCTAGATGAATTTCAGGGAAGGGCTTATATTTTTAAGCCCTTCCCGAAAATTCATGGTGAGATTGCCCGCAGCCCATTGCTTTCAATGGAGCCGGCTGTATTGCCGGCTCCATTGAATTCAATGCGCTGGACAGCTCTGGCCCGTTTCTATTGAAACGCGGCTAGGAGCTGTTTTTTTGGGCGATTTTTCGGCCCCGGTCACGCGATTTGCGGATGCGCATCCGTCATGCGATCCGCAAATCGCAGGAAAAAATGCCCGTGTGACTGAGGCCTAAGAAGGAAATATAAACAATTGATAAGTGCTTATTGGGCTTCATAACAGATAAGCAGATATATTTCTATTGAGTTTTATGTCTCTGACCCCATTATGCGGTTACCCATCAAATAAGGGCCTGGTCAGGGCCCAGCTTGCAACTAATAATGGGATTAGGGAATGAAGGAAATAGAAGAGGAGTGGTATGTCGCCTGAAGTCATGATGTAGAACACAAAGTGCTGTAAGTTTTTCAGTGCGGTAATTTTTAGGGACATGAATGATCTCTTTTGTGAAGGAAACCTATAATTTACCCATGATGTCCAGACTCTCAAATGCCGTGTAGCGGTTAAGAATTGTTGAAGTCAATTGTTCTCCTATTAAATACCAATTTAATTGCCTTTTCACTTCTGAAAACTTCTCTTCCTCCAAGACTTGGCGATTGTTTAGTAGGTGGGAAAAAAATCTGATTAGTCTTCGTGATTCCATAGAGATATTTGCATAAATTTAATAGGGGCTCCCATCTGACTTTTCAGATATTACAACCGGTAACCAAAAAAATTGGGTATACCCCTATCCATAGTCATTTTACTTGGGACAGGACTACCTAATGTGTAACATGTCACCAGGAGATTGACAGCAACAAAAACAATTCAAGTGGTATCCTGGTAGAGCATGGGCATTCAGGTATGGGCTAGATGCCATCGGAATAGTATGTTACATCTACCTGCAATTCCACATTAAACTCCGCAGCTGGAGCAGACAGGCGAATCCGGTAATATACTCGCCGCTACGGAGCTTATTTGTGCATGAACCAGACGTTTTTATTTCTTCTTTGGCTATTCAAACTCCGCTGAAGTTTGAAAACAAGAAGCTAAGACTAACTTCACACGTGCAAATGCGATATCGGGCTGTGATTCATGGCCCAATATCATGTTCGCTAACACGCGAGCTTGTAGCAATCCTCAGCCACGGTAGGAGAATTGCAGAGTTTCTCCCATTGTTTTCAATGGGGGACCTGACCAGGTGCACCGCCGGCGCCATTGAAAACATGTGGGAAAGATACGGTAGGACCTTTCTTCCTGTTTTGTTTTATTTACCGGCTCACAATAGTGCAAAATTTGAATGGGTTTAAAAAATAATAATTTTTTACCTGGTTCATGCTCTAATATGCTGCGTAGCGGCGAGCGCATTGGTGCATTTGTCTGTTTAAGTCCTAATGGAAACTTTTGAAAATTTTCAGTATTTTTGATTTACAGCAAACGCTAATGCAAGAAAATAGCCGCAAAATACTGCCGTATGGCCCAGTCATCCCGGATTTTGGGGGCTGTCTAGCCATCCTGGTAAGTATGCCTGAGCCCCCATTTAAGGGGGTTCTGTCAAAATCAACTTTTATCACATAACCATATAACACGGAGCAGTGCTCCATTTAACCCCCACATTACTACAGTGAGGAGAAGAGGGGGAGATGGGCTGCCTGTTCTTGGGATCTCAGTGGTGATAAGCCATGGATAGGTAATAAATGTCGATTTTAAGAATCCCCCTTTAAAGGAGTCACCCAGACATCGCCCACCGGGATACTCCGGGTTTGGAGTGGAAGCACTGCTCTGACCCCTGTATAGCGTCCGGCTCTCGCAATTGGAGATGCAGCTCTCACTGAAATCTATGGGACCTCACTGCAATTACAAGTGCAGCTCCCATTGATTTCAGTGAGAGGTAAAAATCAGGGAGAGCGCCTGGCACCTCTAAGCAGCAAGCAATATAGTACAATAGAATAACTCACCTGGTGCTTGACATGTCACCCTAAGGTGATCATGTCTACACTCAAGGTCCTGGTAGGCTTTTAAAAATTGCTTTGTCCACAGTTCATCATGATCCAGATCGCTGGAGAGACGCAGGTCACAACAATAATCCGTTCCTCATAAGAGGCCGGATAGTACAGTAGAAAATAAAGAAAAAAACTGTAGCCCTGCGCTACTTGTTATGCAGAACCAATTAATGGTATCACAAAGGTCAACCTCAGGTTAAAAACAAGAGGTTTAGAGGTCACAAACCTCATGTATTATCAATATCCTTGCAAAATACACTTGCGACGCAGTGACCTGCGTCTCTCCAGTGATCTCCAGCTGTCCAGGGTGATGATACATTCTCTGGAGAGTGGCAATTGATGTTAAGTACTTTTACTGACTTGATCTTGGCTAAAATTATGACAAAAAGGAGAAGTCTGATGATGGATGCCTTACAAAGGGTGGCATTTATAGCAGACTTCTGTAAGGAGGATGATTTTAAATTCACTCTTAATTCGATAGATGTTCTGGAAAAGAATGTTTTTTATAGGAAATTTGGTAAATTTAGCCGGGATTCGGCCCATTATGCACAAAAAATATATTTTTCATGGGACTGTAAAAAGATTAGAACTAACCCTAGACCAAAAATGGGCAATCAGGACTATAATAGATATCATTACCATAATCCCTTATATAGGAAGACAGTGACACATCAGCAAAATAACACCAATATGCCCGACACTGGGAGGAATACATCACAGGGAAGTACAGCCACAAGAAATTGGTCTGGAAAAACCAGTGTCTTTACAAATCAGTCTTATTCATATAATAGAAGGCCCCGGAATGTTGGACCGAATGATCCAACTCCTGATAAACATAGGAGTAATAACAAAGAGAAAAATTTAGATAGTAAATATAATTATAATAAAAATCACTAACCCGACTCCTAGTGACCATTCATCGTCCCTTTCCCCTTTAACTACATCTACAAAAGTGAATAAATCAACTCAAGTAACTAGGATTTCGCGCCTTTCAAGCATCCCAGAAATGGTGGAGCTTGATCACAATCTAGAGGTACCTTTAATAGATTTATCTAATCATAGTTCTTTATTTTTAACCCCTGTGGTAACAATCTCAACATCACCTGAACCCTCAACTTTGAGGGTCATTAACCTTGATAGGATAGAAAGGACCAATTCTATTGACGCGGTGGATCTTGAAAAAGTCCTTTTAAAATCCCCTTTGGCGGATTCTCCACCAAATTTTACGGATCTAGTATCTAGATCTCTGCCTGGATGTAATTTACCAGGAGAGACCCAAATTCAAACGTTAGCTCCGGCTAAAATAATTAGGAGTAAAGACCCCCTTTTTCCATTACTGGAACCCACGAAACCCCGAGTGGTCCACTCCCAACATATAACCGGGGCCAAGAACAAAATATTTCAATTTTACCAACCACTTCCACCCACCAGGTCTTCGAGGAACCGAAGCCTCCAAGACGTCGAGGTAAGAGAGGAGGAAGAAGGTCCAGACCAAAAGAAAATAGTAAAAAAGGGGAAGCCCCTAAACATGACCTAGTAATAAACAATGAGGAGGCTAGATCTATGGGCATTTTTAATATTTCTAACCATATTCTAAAGATTAAAGAAGCAGAAGTTTTAGCAAAGGGCCTTTCATTTAGTCCATCTACGAGTGCAAACTTGTTTGATCTTTATGTTGATCTTAATCATTTTATAAAAAATTTAACGGTTAGTCGTTATTTTTCTATTCAAAATTTTAAAAATGATCCTAAAGAAAAAGATGAACCTCAAGTTTTTAATCTAGAGCATCCTATACCCACGGGTCTGAAAACACCCAGTAGATTTTACCCGTTAGATAGTAAAGGTAACCATATAGATTTGTTCTATCAGAACGTTTTGCATGATTTTTCGACACTATGTACCAAAGATAAAGGCTTAAAATACAACCTCGATAAAAAAACAACATCTAGCGATAAAAAGTGTAACGGAAAACCGTGATATTGTCATAAAAAAAGCTGACAAGGGGGGGGGGAATTGTAATCATTATGAGTATTATAATTTTGAATTTTTAAGAATTTTGGAAGATCCCTTATATTATCAGAAATTAGACAAAGATCCTGCATCTGTTGTCTCCTCTAAACTACAGATATTAGTAGATACAGCTTTGAAAAATAATTGTGTATCAAAAAAGAGAGAGATTATATCTGTCCAAAGTCCTGAGATACCATTTTTTTATTTTCTACCTAAGATACATAAAGATGCAAATACCCCCCCAGGCCGCCCCATAATCGCGGGTATCAATTCAATTACGAGTAATTTATCTCACTTCATAGATCATCATTTACAGAAATTTGTCATAGCACTACCTTCATATATGAAAGACACGGGCCATATCTTGTCAACAATTAAACAAATATCATGGAAAAACAGCTATGTGTGGTGTAGCCTTGACGTTACCTCCCTATATTCGAATATCCAACACCACCAAGGAGTTAGAGCTGCAAAATATTTTTTAGAACAAGATCCTTTGATGCCAACTAGAGATGAGCGAACGTGCTCGGCCCCGCCCCTTTTTCGCCCGAATACCGCGATTTTCGAGTACTTCACTACTCGGGTGAAAAGTACTCGGGTGCGCCGTGGCGGCGCGGGGGGTTGCAGCGGGGAGTGGGGGGGAGAGGGAGAGAGAGAGGGCTCCCCCCTGTTCCCCGCTGCTACCCCCCACGCCGCCACGCCTCTCCCCGCCCCCCCGGTGCACCCGAGTACTTTTCACCCGAGTAGTGAAGTACTCGAAAATCGCGGTATTCGGGCGAAAAGGGGGCGGGGCCGAGCACGTTCGCTCATCTCTAATGCCAACGCAACAGAAAGATTTTATATTGGATGCAATCCAATTTATATTAACAAATAATTACTTTACCTATAAAAATGTTTTTTTTTCAACAAATCAGCGGTACCGCGATGGGTACCAAATTCGCGCCTTTTTATGCAAATCTATTGATGTTTTTTTTTGAACAAACAGCTTTTAAGGATGAACATATAATCCTACATAGACGTTTTATTGATGACCTCTTACTAGTCTGGGATGGTGAAATCGAGGATTTAAAGCTTTTTATCACAGGGTTAAATAGTAATAATTTTAATCTAAAATTTACAAGTCATATCAGTAAAACAGAGATAGTTTTTTTTAGATCTAATTATTTCATCTGAGAGAGGCAATATTAATACTAAAACACATTTCAAGCCAACAGATTGCAACAGCTACCTTAATTTCGGTAGCTGCCATAAAAAGAACTGGAAATTAAACATACCTCAAGGGCAATTCAAGAGGATCAAAAGGAATTGTTCCTCATTGAACGACTATAAACAACAATCAAAAGTCCTCATAACTAGATTCCAAGAAAAGGGCTACCCTCTAGAATTGATCATGTCAGCATACAAAAAAACCTATATGATAAACCCTTTGAAAAATCAAAAACGGATAGTATTGATACCAATATAAGCGAAACCAAGATGGATTTTAATAAAAAAACTTTTATTCATTGCTAAATTCAATGTGCAACATAAGGAAATTGAAAACACCCTAAAAAAACATTGGTCGATTTTAAAACAAGACCCCTTCTTACAGGACAGCATTTTGGATAGTCCCAAAAATAATCTACCGAAAAAACAAGACTTTACAAAACATCCTGGCCCCTTCTAACCCAGATAAGTCTCATCGAATTGGACAAGGGTCAAAACATCCCAATATGGTAGCAGGTACTTTTAAATGCCTGAAAGCCTGGTGTAAATGCTGCTCTGTATTAGTACAAGGGAGAAAAGAGATTTTTCTGAAGCCGGAGAATAGGTTTATGGTGATAAATCAATTTCTGAACTGTAGTTCTGATTTCCTCATTTCCTCAACGCAGTTCACCATGCAGACACAGTTCATATTATGGGAAATATCCAAAAATTGCCTAAAATTATCATTTCAAAAAATTGGGCATATTTTCTGCTTCAGAGGAAAAATATGTGTCTGACCAGTTCCTAAGGCGACTCTTCACAAGCGTTTTTTACAGCCCTTTATGTACATAGCAGTCGGACTTCAGATGTTTGGTTGCTACTCACAAGGTCAATTTTTGCAGTTTTTGTCAACAAAACCCGTAGTGATCCAATCTGAATGGAGTCATACTACTGGTGATGATTTAAATGCATTGCTTGGGACAGCTTCCATGAAATTCCGTAGTTGCTGTGCCTGCAATGCCAACCCGGGCCTACGGATAGCTTAATCTGCTGCCTGTGCTGACAGTTGACCCTGGAATCAGCTGATCAGTGGGGTTCCTGAGCTGCAGCCCCCCACCCAACAATTATCTATTGATAAGCTACTCTAAGGACAGGTCACCAATAGGAAAAAAAAACTCCAAAGTCCCAGACAAACCCTTTAACTCCGATGCCATCCCGCTGTTGCAGTGGGACACCGGCTGTGACTGACAGCCGGCTCCCACTGCAGGATAACGCCAGATCATAAGTGATCTCGCGCTATCCCCAGGACGTACCAATATGTCCTGTTGTGGGAAGTACCAGGCTCCCAGGATGTACCGGTACATCCTGGGGAGGGAAGGGTTTAAGGGTTAAAGTCACATTGCTATACTGTAAGAACTGTATCCACTTTGGGCATTTTCCCAGCCCTTCCCCACCCTCAACTTCTGAGACAAAGAAGCTACTTTTGCCTGACCACTTGTTGAGAAGACAAAGACTGGCTCATACACTGGACTTGAGAGGGGTGTGGGGAGGGGACGGGGAATTCTATATGGCCCAACAAATGAAAACTACATATGTTACTGATGTAATGTGTTATACACCCATAAAGGGCAGGTATTATGTGTTTCAATAAAATGAGGGTCTGAGCAATGTACCACTCAGATCCAGTTTAGACCTGAGACTTATATCTTGTGTCTGACTGGTTGTTATAAGGCGTGTGCATGCCATACTACATAATTAGGAAGCTACAGAATACCCCGAAACCTGCTGGAGAAAATACCATCCAGTTCAGCTGGCGTCCCTGGTTGTGGGCGAGTAGACTGTGATTTCTTCAGTCTGGAAAATACAGAGACTGGCAGATAACACGCAGAACTCAGGGGCCCGAAAATCTACAGAACACGGTAAAATTACTTTATCTTAATCTACCTGAGTGAACTGACTTCAACCTGTTTATCTTCCTGCCTCTACGCCAGACTTCTAACAAATCACTGAAAGGCAGGTAATGTAGTTCTGTCTACTCGAGATTACCACCGTGTCTGGAGATATTCTGTATGCTGTAAATGTTGTGTTTGAGACGGTTAAAGACTGTGTACACAAGACCAAGAGACAGATTCTGTGAGGGTCGATTTTTTATTAGGGCGGACTTGAGCTGTATAGCAGGACATAGTGTGTGTACCTATACGCTTTGAGGGAGCACGCCCGGGGCACTCTCCTATGTAATAGTGCGTGGTTTGCCCTGATACACTTGGAGAGCGAGGCCAGGAAAATTTTAAAAATAAGCGAATTCACTTGTATGATCGAGCACGGTATATGCTCTCATACGTAAGGAAGGATACGCAGGGATTAAAATAGGCATATTTACTTGTATGATTGAAGGTGTTATGTTCTCATATGTGGAAAGGGATACGCTGGGATTATAGCCGCGGTGTGAGACAGCTGGATACTCCAGATACTGTTGAGGTCTTGGTCACTGAATATAATCGTCAGTCTTTGTGTATAGCCAAATGTCTTGTTTAAAGGGTGTGAAGTGTTTGTTACTGGGGATTTTGCTGATAGAGGGTGGGCTGTTGCACAGATAGGTGAGATGTATACTTTAAGCCACTGAAAATATTCCCCTGTAAACCCATCTGTTCTTTTTGTTTTGTGTTATAGAGTTAATGTGCATTGTGATTTGCGAGGAAAGAGATTCTACTGGAAGAATTTGAGAAAAGTGGAATCTAGTAAAGGAGTTTTAATGTGTCCAGAAATTTCAAATAGGATAGAATGAGCAGGCAGAGTAGAATACGGCATAGATCCAGGTTGTCCAGGAATTCCAGAGAATGGGGAACAAAGCAAGCAAAGATAAGGGACATAGAGCATGTGACTTAGTTGCTGAAAGAAAGGAACAAAGTTTTCAGAAGATAAGCAGGGGGGACTGGCAGACAGAAAAGTGCTTCAGATTGCTAAAAGGTGGTATAACTTAGAAAGGGATTCACGAGCAGAATTGGGTGGGGGAGGAGGTGAGAGGGTAGCGGGGGAGTGTATTGCCTGTATCATAAACAATGTAATGCCTTTGTATTGACTACAGCCCCTCCCTATGATGGCGGCCAGGCTTGCAATGTTTAAAATTCCACATAGTGTGACTCTGCAGCAAGTGTGGTGAGCCCCGCCCTCATCCTGAGATTACTTCCTCCCATGTGCTCACTTTCAGGGTGTGTGACGTCACTTCCGGCCCCTCCAATCTGGGACAGGACTAAGCCCCGCCCCTTCCTCCTCCAGCAGCCATTTTGCCTCACCCAAAAGATCTGTAGCCCCGCCCCTTCCGCCTCTGGCGGCCATCTTGCTGCACTCAGGAGGCCTAAATTCCCCAATGCCACTGTATCCAGTGCTAACATCATGATTGTCTGAAGTAAGGTCTTGTTTGCACAGACTTTATTACACTACAAAATGGGGCCACCTTGGATGTGGGATAAGTTCAGGGAAACAAACCTTTGTTCTTTGCGAAGATGCGGATTAGGACATAGTAGGTGACTAAGCTGGTTTATGGAGTATAGAAGATTGGAGTTGATGCATGGAGGACAGAGGCTTGGGACCCATGAGCAGGGGACAACCCTCTCATGGTGTGTTCCCAGGGGCTCTGTCTTCCGCTGCCTGCTTCTCCAATGGATGTTCAGACAGATGATGTTAAGGAAGGCTTCTACAGATGGAATAATTTCCCTACAGTCACCCAGCAAACTTTTTCACGTAATTTGCCAAAGTAGTCTGGGATTTATGTGAGAAAGAGGGACTTAATTGCTCAGAGTAGGATGTCAGTTCATCCGCATTCTTTAGTTTTTTTCCTTATATCTTTGTATATTCTAGTGTCAGTCTCCACTGAAGCTATAATTCTATTCAGACAGGATAGTCAAAGTTAAATGGTGTAATTCCCTGAATTTCATTTTGACTGGGTGGCTGTTAATAGCTGTTGCTTGTGTTGCGCCCCCTTGTGTTAGAAATGCTAACTGCGACAAAAAAAAAAAATCAAAAGGATATTTTTGCTCAGACTTTGCTGCATACAATATCACCTTGACCAACAAAGTGCTTGTTTTTGTGCCTCTTGGCTTCCTTTTTCAACGGTGTACTATTTTGAACCCGACTATTTCTTTTTCAATAGAGTATCCCGCTTAAAAAGGGGGGGAGGCATAGGTGATCTAGGTGTTGTAGATCAGCTATTGGGGTTTTTTTAAACAAAAAGGAAATAAATAATTTTTTTGCTACAAGATTCTAATCTATGTGAAATAGAACATTAGCATGATTATTTAGTACTGATGCAGCAAGAAACTGTTGGTATGCAAATAGTTACTGGAACCCTCTGTTGATAATGCATATTTTGAGCTTTTTTCAGATGGTACCAGGGTGAGGATTGAGGATTGACGACTCCACATCGGATATGCAGTGGTCACACAACAAGATGTCCTAGAAGTAGAAGCTCTGCCTCCGCATGTCTCAGCACAAGAAACGGAACTGAAGGCTCTCACTGAGGCGAGTAGAGTGGTGAAAGGTAAGACGGCAACCATTTACACTGACTCCTGGTATGCATTTGGCATAGCTCATGATTACGGCCCAATATGGAAGGCCAGACAGTTTCTTACCTCAGCAGGACAACCAATTAAGAATGGTGCAGCGGTGCAGTCTCATGGAGACCCTACTACTACCTGTCAGTGAAGAGCTCACACCGATTCCTACACTGGAAAAGCAAGAGGCAATGCCCTCGCCGACAGCACAGCAAATGCAGCGGCCCTCAAGCTGTGGAAGAAAGAAGACAAGATATTGACAGCACGAGTCAGAGGAAAAAACTTGGACATTGACAAAATTTGGACATTGATATGCTAAGGACTTTACAGTTACAAGCCAGCAAGGAAGGAATGGATAAATGGACTAAATATGGGAGCAGCAGAAACAGGACAGCGCATGGTGAACAGTCAACAGTACTTGCCTACCACAGTTCCTGTATACCATTATGGCCCAGCTAGTAGAAATAGGAAAGTCCCGCAGCACACCTAACACATGCACTTCAGTGCAGAGGTTCCAGTCTGTATATGCCAAGCCACCTGTGGGGTCATGAACCAAACCCCAAATACATGCAATGGTATCCAAGGAGGCGGCAGCATCAACGGTGTAGAGATTATAAAAAAAGGGTTTTATTGCTCCATAAAATGGCGACGTTTCGACTTAATCTAAGTCTTTTTCAAGCCTGGGAAGGGAAAAGGTGCCCCAAAGACTCTTGCCTAGACCACTCTACTTATTTCAGGGATTGCAACTTGACTACATTCAGCTCCCACCTGTTGGGAAGTATGAATATGTGCTTGTTGTTGTTGATGTCTTTTCAGTTGGTGGCCTACCCTGTTACCAAGGCAAACGAGTAGGTAACCGCAAAGAAGCTCATGAACGAGGTAAACTGCAAATATGGGGTACCAGAAGTGATTGAGTTAGACAGAGGTACGAACTTGGCAGGTGAAATAATACAACACAACATGTCTGCTCTGGGTGTATCCCAGGCCTTTTACACACTCTACCACCCATAGAGTAGTGGAAAGGTGGAGAGACTTAGTGGCACGCTATAAAGCAAGATGCTTAAAATGACGCCGGGAATGGGGCTACCCTGGACAGACTGTTATCCAATAGCCCTATTCAGTGTTAGATATACACCCAAGGGGGATCATGCATTTTCTCCCTACGAGATCGTTTGGGCCAGCCCCAAGGTTAGGTTGCTACTATCCCCAGTAGTTACAATTACAATCTGATGTATTGACTAAGTATGTGATTTCCCTTGTTAAAGCACTAACCAAAGTCTATGCACAGATGTTCTCTTCCAGACCCCTAGGCAGACACTGGGACACATATCTTGCAGCCTGGGGATTGAGTGTGTCAAGAAGTTCCTCAGGAAGCACCCTCTTGAGCCTCGATTTGATGGTCCCTACCAGGTGATTCTGACTACTGCCACAGCTGTGAAACTAGCCGAAAGACTTACTTGGATCCACGCTTCACACTGTAAGAAAGCCTCAGATGCGGGAGACCAGTCTTAGTCATGCTGTGGACATTACTCTGGTTGGGGCTAGTGAGAGAGGAGGGTGGCAACTGGAATCCTTGGTCGGAAGAATATGAGGGCACGGTTACCTTCTGGTATAACTCGTCCAACACTCAAGTAGCCGCATATTCCTTCGAGTATTGTACTGTGGTCCCGTGACTAGGCGCAAAATTCCACCACCGGCCAGATTCAGCTTAGTCCAGCTGGTTATATGACATATATACCCGGGAATACAATATGTTTGCACCACTGATAATGTCTGGGGAGAAGACTGCCGGTATAAGGGATATGGTAGATGCTCCCAAGTGAAAGCCTTCACCTAGCCCGTGCCCGTAATTAACCCCCTACGCCCTAAAATAAAAAACCTTGCAAAACATGATGATCATAGCCGACCCTACCTTTGAGGACACCATGACAGTAGAGACTGGCTACTCTGACCAGAATCTCTGGTTGGAGGGGATGAGGTACAATGCTAACAAAAGCAACAAGTCAAACTGTTTTGTGTGCGGTAGTGCCCGACCATACTCGGGGATGGTCCCCCTAAATCTCCCTGTAGATGCTGAAGAGTGTTTCCTTAGTCTCTTCACTAACACTTCCACTAATTACACTACTCGTGAGAAGTGGAAAAATGAATACTCTATAACTACTTAAGTGTCTTGTCCCGGAGAGAGTATTACTGACTATCCTGGAAACTACACCTGCTATGCAAACATGCAGGGTGGAGGGAGATTTTTGGGGAACTCACCAACAGGTATTGCTCCTTCTACAGTACACTAGGAGGGAAATGGACACAGAACCAGGTCCAGTCCTTAGGAGATGTTTACTGGCTTTGCGGGAACATGAGGTGGATGACCCGCCTGGAAGGTAATTGTGAGTAAAAGAAATGAAAAAGGAGGGTGGAGCAAGACCCAGTGAGGGTGGTGGAATATTTATGGAGTACAAAGTGTTTCCAATGATGGAGTATTTTGAATGGTGGAGGTGCTGCCAACCAGATGACGCTCCACCAGTGTGGGCGTGAGTGTAGCGAAAAGGATGTGAAAAAACTGGTATGGAGGCGCAGCCCTCTAAGCTACTAGAAGATGTAGATCAAGGTCCAATGTGTGATGGTGAAAGCACTTTTTTATTTTTTCACAAATTAAAAACCAGCAATAGAATACGTGTTTCGGGGATGAACCCCTTCGTCAGTTCGGCTGGATAGGACAACAGGATGCCTGGAGGTGACACAACTCCAAAGATGTATTGGATGTGTCAGAGGTCCTGTATGTGCAGGAGGACAGGGGAGAAAGAAGTGCTAAAGCATCATCCCCGAAACGCGTATTCTATTGCTGGTTTTTAATTTGTGAAAAAATAAAAAAGAAGTGCTTTCACCATCACACATTGGACCTTGAGCTACATCTTCTAGTAGCTTAGAGGGTTGCGCCTCCATACCTGGAAGGTAATTGGACAGGGGAGTGTGCCTTAGCAAAGCCCTTATGCTCCTCCACATCCTGCCAGACAGCATTGAGGATAATGAGGTTATCCCCAATAGTTACCTTATCTTGATCAAACTCTGCCTGTGTTTTGTGGTTTTCTTGTCATGTTGGTCTATCCTTGATTTCTGCATAGGTATGGCGGTTCTTTCCAGTCTTGTCACTAGGCAGCGTAGGGTCAGTGTTGGCGGCCTGGACCTGTCCACCTTTAGGGCTATCTCTAGGAAGGGACATTGGTGTGGGTAAATGTCAGAGAATCCCACGCCGTGCGTACCTGTGCACACTTCTAGTATTGTAACATTACCCTAGAGCGAGAAGAGAGGCTCCTGGTGGTAGTTTTGATCTACACGTGTACATTGACGTCATAAGACAGCCAAGGGGGGTACCTGACGAGTTTTAAAACTAGAGACCAAGTTAAAGTTGGATTTGAGTCCATTTTTTCCGATCATCACGGTAAATAAAATGTTGACTGGATTAATTATATTTATTATAATCATCAGCGGTTTATAAATTATACTAGAGATGCCCTATAGGGACTAGTCGAGCAATAGGACCTACCTCAACTATGACTTTTCAAAATAGAATGTGGGGTGTCTGTAAGATTATATGGGAAACTTGTTGTACCTACATCCCAGACAACACGTGACCCACAGGTAAAGTCACAATTGCCATTAAGAAGCTGACAGCACTAACTAAAAAGAGCTAACCCTTGGCACCAGTACTTTTCATGGATGAGTGGGTGGCAAAGGATCCTGGCTCAGATAGGCGTCGCTGTCGTATGTGCACTGATTATCTTTTCCGTTCTAGTCTGCTGTGATATCCCTTGTGTCAGAGAGACCTATGAAACTACAGCTGAAAAAGCCGCTCCCACAATGAGTTTGCTGAATGCATCCCCAGAAGGAGTGGACAAGTCCTACACCCCCTTGAAGACCCCAAATCCAACCTACAACGCACTCCAGTTATAGGTTCACCCGCAGAGGACTGTGAAAATTATCAGGGAAAGTTAGAGAATAGACATTTCAAGGGGGGATTGTAGTAGACATGATGATTAGTTAGCGTAAAATGTCTATTGATTTGTATAAACTAGATGTATTACGCAGCTGTAGTGATTTAACTCTGTGGAGGCTAATGGCTGCATAATTTTATTATGGTAATTGCTGGACAATGGCATGGTGAAAGATGTGTTCTATAATGTTAGCCTAATTTAAAGCTCCTCTGCAGCCTTTTAAGGGTTAAAGTCACATTGCTATACTGTAAGAACTGTATCCACTTTGGGCATTTTCCCAGCCCTCCCCCACCCTCAACTTCTGAGACAAAAAAGCTACTTTTGCCTGACCACTTGTTGAGGAGACAAACAATGGCTCATACACTGGACTTGAGAGGGGTGTGGGGAGGGGGCGGGGGATTCTATATGGCCCAACGAATGAAAACTATATATGTTACTGATTTAATGTGTTATACACCCATAAAGGGCAGGTATTATGTGTTTCAATGAAATGAGGGTCTGAGCAATGTACCGCTCAAATCCAGTTTAGACCTGAGACTTATATCTTGTGTCTGACTGGTTGTTATAAGGCGTGCGCATGCCATAGTACATAATTAGGAAGCTACAGAATACCCCGAAACCTGATGGAGAAAATACCATCCAGTTCACTGAACAACAAGGAGAAAAATACATAAAAAACATTGTATATCCATGCAAAATGCAGTGTAAGAAGGAAATATAAACAATTGATAAGTGCTTATTGGGCTTCATAACAGATAAGCAGATATATTTCTATTGTGTTTTATGTCTCTGACCCCATTATGCGGTTACCCATCAAATAATGGCCTGGTTAGGGCCCAGCTTGTAACTAATAATGGGATTGGGGAATGAAGGAAATAGAGGGGGGGGGGGGGCGGTATGTCCCCTGAAA
This sequence comes from Eleutherodactylus coqui, assembly GCF_035609145.1. NCBI lineage: Eukaryota > Metazoa > Chordata > Amphibia > Anura > Eleutherodactylidae > Eleutherodactylus > Eleutherodactylus coqui. The sequence goes on along the minus strand of NC_089847.1, from coordinate 18,028,091 downwards.
TCAAAATGTAGAACACAAAGTGTTGTGAGTTTTTCAGTGTGGTAATTTTTAGGGACTCATGTGGCTCATGTGCAGTGCATTTTTTTCAAATCTTCTGCTTTCCCGCGGATCCTCGGCACTTCCGCAGTGTCAGCTGCCAGCGTGTTGCAGATCGAACAGCTTCCATTGACTTTAACGGAAGCGATCCCTGCAGAAACATGGAGCATGCCGCATTTTTTTACCGCACGTCCAATTTGGACACCGGGGATAAAAATGACATCCGCAGGTATTTAAATATCTGTGGATTCTACAGTTCAATTATGCCAGTGGACATGAGGCTTAAGGCTGGTTTTACGCATGTGATATAGGCTTCCAGCACACTATTGTCTTTTTTCATCCATGTGGGGTCCAATTAACAAAACAGAATCCACAAAGACATAATACGGATCCATATTATTCAGGGCTTAATCAGACAACCATATATCGACTGGGTTTTTACGCCAGGCTGATATACGGCGTCCCTCTCTGCAGGGGGAGGAGGCTGGAAGAGCCAAGAGGAGGCTGGAAGAGGCGGGAGCAGTGCACTGAGCTCCCACCCTCTGCCCCTTAGCACTATTTGCAATGAGAGTGGTGGAATGGGGAGGAGCTAAGTTCCTGGACTTAGCTCCACCCCCTCCAATTGCAAATAGTGGCGACTGGGGGGCAGGAGCTCAGTGCACTGCTCCCGACTCTTCCAGCCTCCTCCCCCTGCCGTGAAAACCCGGCCAATATACAGTCGTCTGAAGTCACCCTCAAAGTGACAACACGCACCACAGAGTATTTTCACACACACATGGACTGTGGCAAAACAATCACGCACACTATTCTAATCCCTTTAACAGGCGAAACTCACCCATTCAAGTCTATGGGGATGGAAAAAAATGGACAGTACTCAGATACCATCCATTATTTTTTAAGAAATGCAGAAAATAAGGAGCAAGCCTAGTACATTCTTTTTTGTTAATTGATAAAACTAATTAGGCTGAACGGTCTACTCATTGGAATGTCCTGCCTGTTCAAACAGATGTGAATAGGGCTGGCAAAAGGCAAAGAAAAGTAAAACGCATGGATCCGCTCGCCAGAGGACGGGATCTGGCTCCATTCAGAGCGCAATCACTTCCTCCTCTGGCGAGCGTGATAACGTCATGCCCATGTAAAGGAGGCCTAAGTACATGGGATCACATAATTATGATATATGTGTATTCGCTGCGTATTTAGGCATGAAGATAGGAAGAATCAATAGGATCTTTTTGTGGGGTTTTTTGCGTCCGTAAACACAGCAAAAACACTATACACAGGCTGTAAATGCACTGCGTATTTACGCGAATGAAGTTCTTCTGAACATACTCTGAGGTCAGACCAGACACTCCAATCCATGAGATGTGTCAGATCAGGTCATCAGTGTGGGTCTATGGACTGAGACCAGCAACAATCATTAGAAAACAGCGACCTTAGGATGGGGTCACACGGGACAGAATTTCACGAAAATTCCGCTGGAACAGCACAGCTTCAAATCCCGGAATTGAATTCCGCACGTCAGTATTCATGTGGCTTGGCCGCAGTGTGCGGATGAGATTTTTGCAAAATCCCGGGATTAGGAGCTGCGCTTGGAATTGCCATGCGGACTTTGCGCACGGAATTTAATTGGCAATTCCGCCCCATGTGAACCAAGCCCTATTCCTCATTCGGCTTCCCTAGGCTTCCCCTACAGCTGTGTGATTTCTGAGCTCCCACTGACTTCTACGTGAATATCATCTGCTTTACTTGGGCCTATCTGAGGAAGCTGGAAGGGCTGTGCGGTATTAACCAATGAGCATGATATCTGTGATGTCATTACTAGTGGCTTTTTTATACAGATGCAGTGTTTTTCTTTTCCAGGCTATGGAATGCTAGATGACATCATGAAGAAGAAAGGAAAAGGAGACAAGTTTGTGGAATGTGAAAATCTCCAACCTGAGGCACAACACAGTAGAAGACATGGTCAGTAAGGCCATGGAGACTCAGATCAGCTCCCATATTGGGGCCTAATAACATCTAAAGGGAGTTGAGTTTTTTGAGTAAGCAAAGTCTGAATGAGAAAGGAGTAATATTACCTGCCATCCTCCGTTCTTGAAGATCTGCTGCAGATCCTCCGGTTCCCAGGACTCCGTTTGGTCTTCCAACGTGCCTGCAGTTTCCCCCACTGCCCGGTAATCACTATGATTTGGTAGTCTGAGACACTACACGCCACTATCGTATTGGCAAGCACTGCTCATGTATCAAGAGCAGCATGTAGTGTCTTGGTCTACTGATGGATGACCAAAGCACAGTATGCATCGGGTAGTCAGAAAAGTGCTGCAGCCACCTTCAAAGCCTGAAGAGAGACCCCAGCAACCAGCAGATCGGTGGCAGGTAATATTAGCCTCCTTTTACCCCGGTGGGTTGCTTTCCTTGCCCGATGCTCCCGGCCGTCTCTTCTGTTTTTGGCTGATCTTGTTTGTACTTTATCCCGGGGAATCCTGGGGGTAAGAAGGAGCTGGAGAACTGTGTTTTTCAGTGCAAAAAACTGGGATCATAGTGAAGAAATCTGCTGAACTGCAAATGACGTACTGCGACTTATATGGAGCAAAGGTAAAGGGAGGATGATGGTGATGGCCATGTATTGTACTGTTATACTGTATATTGCTACCAGATGGCATTGGACATTTAACGGTTAATTTCTTTGTGACATAGTAAATGGTTAACAAACGTGTAAGGTGTAGAATCCAGCAGCACACACTTATGTTTCAAATCCCTATCAGGGTTAGGTGGGAAGATGCAGAGCTGTATATGGGACCATGAACCAAAAGTCCCCAGCAGAAGTCCAATATTTTACCAATAAACGGCAGCATAAACGGTAAATAAAAGCATCAAAAAGCTTTATTGTTCCATATTAATAAACGCAGACAAACAACGTTTCAACCTTAATAGTCTTTCTTAAGCCTTGGCTTGAGAAAGTCCATCAAGGTCGAAACGATAAAGCTTTTTTAACGCTTTTTATTTACCCGTTTATGTTGCCATTTATTGGTAAAATAGTAAATAGTTAGATCTGTTCCTGCTGTATGCACATTCACCATGACCTCCTTTTGATCCAGGGCGTTGGGGTGGAGATCTATTCTGGAAGTAACTGCAGCCTGATTGACAACGGCATCCACCACTGCAGAGACGGAATCATTATCACGGTATTGTGACTTCACACATGGAATCTGCTCACCGTATGCGGTTGGTCAGGACATCCCATCTTCACAATGATGCTGCTTTGGTAATTACTTCTGGTGGTATTCCAGGACTTTTACCCATTGTACTGTTGGTGATCTATCCTGAGGATAGGTTCATCAAGTTAATTGGTGGAGTTCCACCAGTCAGGACCCCTGCTGATCAGCTAATCTCAGCCATCAAACTCATGTTAGCCAAGCCAGATGCTGAAGTGTAATAGAAGGCACAGCATCCATTGAAATCGGTGGCTCTGCTGCAATGAGTGCAGGGGCTGATATCAGCTGATCGACTGGGGTCCTGAGCAGTGGGAGCCCAGACGATCGACTATAGATTACCTGTTTTCCTGGAAATAAACTAATGGGCCCTTTTTTGACCTTTTGTCTGCGAATGGGGTGGTGCATGGTCATCCTTTCAGGTGAATGAGTGCTCGTGTAATACTTGGTCACATGAGGGGACTATGTTTAGTTTTTTACTACATTCAGCTAGAATCCTCTTGTTTTTTTAGGACTTCATTGTTGAGGGGCACAATTTCCCCAAAATATCTCTTGAGATGAATATAATCCATAACAACGAGGGCTATGCTGTAGTGCTGGTGAAGCCGGGGGCTGAAGAGGATCAGGTAAGATCAGAGGCAAAGTAGGAAGGTGAGTTCTAGGCTAGGATTTGAGTGGTCCATTCTGCCGTTTTCCTGTATGATGACCCTTCTACCACACGGATGACATACTGCGGTGTATTTTATACTGCGGCACGTCTTACTGGTTGTGGATGAGCCATTACTGATCCATAGGGCTAAATATCAGCGTTTGTGCCATCCTGATTACACATTATCTGTAGGACCCTACTAGGGAGGGTGGATGGGACACATAGGCTTACATGGGTGGCAGACGGGCTTAAGCACTCGAGCTCTGGGCTCGGATTTGGAGTTTGCACGTTTTGTCTTGTTCACAGATGTGTTCTCTGTTTTATTCCTCTTATAATGCAACTCGCGGTCTATGAAACTGTCAGTGTGTGAGACCTTGAAGCTATTCTCTGGTTTTATGTAAACTAAGCTTAAAGGGTTGTCGGGGACTCTTACTAGTGATGACCTGTCCTCAGGATCGGTAATCAACAGTTGATTGGTGGGGGTTTGCAGTTTCGGGTCCCCACTGGACCTGCTGTCAATGCAGAGAGTCAATGCAGAGAAGCAGATAGCGCTACGCCCGTTTGGTACTACTGGCACAGTTCACAATTTAATGTATTACCAAACCAGACTGATGCAATACAGACAGCGCTACCTATTCTTGTACACATGACAAGTTCTTCAATTTTCTAATAGACTTTGTACCAAATCTTCACCATTTAAGATATTGCTTGCTGTCATTGAATGAGAACACCTTTTCCAATCACAGGCAGTAAACCTGTATATAGCTAGTCCTACACTCAGCTGAGAAGTAGATACAATTGTATCTAGTGTAGACAATGCTCTGTGTGCTAAACAGCTCAGATCCCAGACTGATACATTGTAGCAAACTACCAATCAGTCTGGAGTACAGGCTGTTTAGCTCACAGAGCATTGTCTACACTGGATACAACTGTATGCACTTCTTAGATATGAGTAGGACTGTATTTTGCTCTCTACAGCTGTGTGTCCACTTCTATAGAGAGCAATATGTATTTTTGTGCACAGCAGAAAGTCAATTACCTGTGGCCTTACTGTTGGAACTACAACCCCCAGCATGATGTGAGAGTCATTGCATTACTGTTTATGGAAGCTTAGTGTGCAGATCCCATAGGAAACTAAAATGTTACTCTGATTACAGCAGATAAATGTTTGCAGGTCACTGACACACAAGGTCAGTAAATATCTTAAAACGCGGTCTTAAACAATCATTAGTGAAATAATCCCCTTAAACTGGATCGACATGTGTCTTTTTTTCAGCCTACTATACTATGTTATGTTACTAATATACCCGCCACCTCTCTTCCTCTTATTTTAACCCTTTCTTGTACCATTTCCACGGTATGTGGGAGGATTGAAGACAAATTCTCTATAGATGTTAACATATATTTATTATGAATGCTTGAAGATGTTGTTATCATACATTGGATAGAAAGGAGCAGATGATAGTGATTCCGCTCTTCAGGCCTTGGCTTACTGTAGTGGTGTTTTTGGAGATGCAGGTGCAGATCACACATAGGTGACACTTCCCTGGATTCCTACAATCCACGTTCAGCCTTTGGGCCTTCTATTTGTCAAGTCCGGTGGGTAAAGCATACATTGGATAGAAAGGAGCAGATGATGGTGACTCCGCTCTTCAAGCCTTGGCTTACTGTAGTAGTGTTTTTGGAGATGCAGGTGCAGATCACACATAGGTGACACTTCCCTGGATTCCTACAATCCACGTTCAGCCTTTGGGCCTTCTATTTGTCAAGTCCGGTGGGTAAAGCATACATTGGATAGAAAGGAGCAGATGATGGTGACTCCGCTCTTCAAGCCTTGGCTTACTGTAGTGGTGTTTTTGGAGATGCAGGTGCAGATCACACATAGGTGACACTTCCCTGGATTCCTACAATCCACGTTCAGCCTTTGGGCCTTCTATTTGTCAAGTCCGGTGGGTGAAGGAGCTACTTCAAATGTTAATAGCTTCCTTCTGTCAAGTCCAATAAATGAAGGAGCTGCTTTCTTCTTTAGCAGCTTCCTTTTGTCATCACCACATTGTAGATGAGATGTCCAGTTGGTTACATAGCAAGTAAGGTTGAAAGAAGTCTTTCAATTTCAACCTGTAATACTTGCTATGTTGACCCAGAGGGAGGCGAAAAACCCCTGAGGACTTAATGTTGGTTTGTCCTCCTAAGGGGAAAAAATTCCTACCTGATCCCAAATATGGCGATCGGAACAAATCCCTGGGTCGTTGAAGCTCAAATCTACATGGATGTTACTGTGGTGGATGTTTGGTGGGGTTGTCAAATCTGGTAAATAGGGAAGTCCAGTTGATCGTATCATTCAGATAGATGGTGCATATGGATGAATTTCATTAGCTATGCTGTTTTGAGCTTCATCCACCAACTCAAAACAGTTTTCTTGAATGACCTGGTTTGGTCATTTAATATTCGGTCTCGATGGCAGGATGATAGTGTTCAGACCACTCTGAACACACAAAGCTGAATGTTTTGAAGAGCTTCTGGTCTTCAGCTCTTATTCTATTTGACTCTTCAGCATAGGGCAGGTGGTCGTTAACACTCAGGTCAACAGACATTGTTGTCATGATTGCTGGTGGTGTCATTCTCCTAGCTTCCACATCTTCCCAATTTATGTTACGAAAATATAGATGTGTTTTGATGTCTGACACTATTCCATACCGCCGGCTCGGATTTTTACACAGCAGCCCTTCCATGACGTTCACCATGCCATAAGACAGAGTGTCTGGGTAGCATGGATCACGATCAAGGACAGCCTGCTCAATTTCTCTGCGATTTCGTCCAGGAAAGGGCCTCCAATATGTGGACAGTTCATACATAATCACGCCAATAGAAAAATAGTCTACCGCTCGTCCATGTTTTTCACCCATCACCAGTTCTGGGGCTGTGTATCCTGGTGTACCTCTACAGTGGCTTCTGGTCCACTTGTAAGCAAGCATTATAGCAAGACCGAAGTCTGCTATTTTGATGTGTCCCTCTGTTGTCAGAAGGATGTTGGCTGGCTTAAGGTCCCGGTGAAGAATACCTTTTCTATGCAGGAACTCTATGCCACAGATAATTTCTGCGATGATAAATGTTATTGTATCAACGCGAAGAGGAAAGTTTGTGGGCTTGTACATAAAATCCCTGAGGGTGCCTCTGGTGGTCAATTCCATCACTTGGTATACACAGTTTTGGGTGTGGAAGGCGGCCAGGCCCTGAATCAGGTAAGGGCTCTTGTAAGATTGTTTTAGGATGTGGCGCTCTGTGAAACGGTGTTTTCTTTCCACGAAATTCCGTTTGTCTGATACTTTAATGGCTACACATTCATTGCGGATGATATCTTTAGCCAAGTAGACTGTTCCAAAGGTTCCTTTTCCTAGTTTCTGATGGAAAGTAAAGCACTCTAGTGTTAGGGGAACTGTGCCAGATATTTCCTGGTTGGCTTCCTCGAAACACAAATCTTCAGTGCTGTGTTCCTCATCATGGCAGCTGTCACTCTGAAAGGTTTTGGTAGACTTGTAGAGCTCCTGTGGTGTCTCCTCTTCAAGAGAGAAGAAATCGGACATGTCGTCACTACTGCCGCTATGAAAGCTTTTCATAGTGACGTAGATCTCCTCTGGTGTCTCTTCTAGAGAGGAGCTACTACTGCTGGACTCCTTAGAGCTGCAGTCTTTAATTTCTTCAGTTGTGTTAACTGCTGTCTTGTCCACTCCTTTAGATGAAACAAAATGATTGTGTTACTATATATATACAGTATATAAATATTGTTACCATTTTGTGCCTGCAGCTCATGTGCAGAGCTATGGGTTTCTACGGTTATAGACTATCTCTGTTTAATGTAAAAAACTTTGGATGAACACTTCCAGTTACTTTCCAATTTCTTACCTCCGCTGCTGATGTGACTTGGCCCTGGGATTTCACAAGAGGCTCTTTGGATATCTTTGGCACTCTCGGCGTTTTCCAGTCCATCCTCTCCTAAATCCCTGGTGTTTACATTTTTGTCGTCTACTGCTTTATTGTCCACTTTTTCATTGCATGGGACATACAGATCTTCTAAACTCTGGATCAGGCCGTGCATACGATCGTACGTTGCCAGTATTTCTTGGTGACTGGCATGGTACTGGATGCACAGTTCTTCCAGGCTGAGGGTCAGGTTGTGTAATTGTTGATATTCTGCTTGTACTTCTTCCACAACGCTGTCTATCCCCAGTTCGGGTTCTTGGTCGTCGGCCTTGAGGTTTTCTTCCAGAGTATCCTCTTTCTTTTCTATCTCTAAAGATGACTCATTGACTGTAAAGAAAAAAATGTATAGATATATCAATTTAGAACAAGAAGTCGCATCAGGAAACCTGAATGCTGTTTCATACATAACAAAGGAGAATGGAGATCTAACTAAGGAATGACGGGAAAGATGTTTTGAGAACTTTCTAGAAGAGGCCTAACCCAAGGACTTGTATTTCAAGGGGCTGTCTCATGAAAACAATCCCTGTCATTATGTACTATTAAGGCACATGGACATCATAGAGGGCAGTCACCCACAATAAGAACAGTTCATGCCCCAGCAGACCCAAATGTCCAAAAATTATGTGGATGGCCATAAGTTACATTTAAGTTTTGTAGTTTTTGTCAACAAAACCCGTAGTGATCCAATCTGAATGGAGTCATACTACTGGTGATGATTTCCTGACTGAACAGCTAAATTGGTGACAGGTTATAAATTTTCATGGAAATAAGCTGTATTGTGTATTCTGCACCCTCTACATTAACACCGCTTTCGAAGAAAACCATGCATCTGCATATTGGGGCTGTTATTATTATATAGCAAGGTCCATTAGTTTATAACTCTCTCCCTGTCTGGTATTCCACATTCCATATTTACTATGATGTCACAGTTGAGGTTAAGTAATGTTAGAAACTGCTACAAAGGAAGAATGGAGCAGTACCCCATAGCAACCAATCAGATCACACTTATTGCTGAAATAAAAGCTTAAATCTGGTTGATTGCTCTGGGCAGGTCGTCAACATTTCCTTTGCAGTAGCATATTGTACATTATAATATGAAGTTTAATGACTTTAGCTTTCATGATGACTTGCAGAGAATCCCAAGCACTTTTCTTACTGCACTTTCCAGCCTCAGATACCTCTAGCAGTTAGTTCCTATATCTTTGAGATCATTTTGGCAGTTACATGGGGTGCTATAACTATAACCATAATCTTACAGTTTATAGGATGTTTCTGGATGCCCTACCTTTGCTGTCCGCCATGTTGCTCCCACTTGGCTTTGGGAGTTCCTCCTCCATGTTGATGATGCCACTGGGCTCTAGGGGCTCCTCTTCCCTGTGGACAATAACAATGCGCTCTAGGAGTTCCTCCTCCATGTGGATGACACTGGGCTTTTGGAGTTCCTCCTCTATGTTAATGTCACTGGGCTCTTTAAATTCCTCCTCCATGATGATCCAAGTGGGTTCTGGGAATTCTTCAGAACTCTCCTCATCCTGGATGGAGGTGCAGCACCTCATACATCCAGTAATTCTCTTCCAGGTTTTGCGCAGGCGCGCTAAGAACCCTTTCTTTTTGGGTATCTTAGGCTCTCTGCGCTTCTTCCGGATGATCTTCACTTCTTCTGATAGCTCCTCGATCTTATTTGCCTCCTCCTCTAAATATTTTCTCATCTCTTTTGCCTTCATTTTATCGCAAAGGTAAAAAGATATAGAAATTCGCGGTTGTAGCTCTCACTCGTACTCTGCTAGCTGCAGCAAGTGAATGCAATGGTTATTAGCCGTGCAAGAGAATATAAAGGCACCTGCCATTATGATGTCACAAGGCGCGTTGTGATGTCATAATTGCCATTGTGATGTCATCAACTGTCTTAAGGAACATGCCCCAACACGTTCAAACATGCAACATGCTCCAACATATACAGATGTTCTGGAATGTTCCTTAAGGCAGTTGATGACATCACAATGGTAGTACTTGAGGATCTTTTCACTATATTTCAGCTACAATATACAGGATTGCAATGGCTCTCACAGCATGCTTGGAGTTGTAGTTCCAGCAGCAGGGCTACACGTAAATTGACTTTTGCCATATGGGATGCCTAAGGAAACCTTTTTCTATTATATGGTCCTGTATTTCACATCTCTCACATGGAGTTATAATAAAGGCTGTATACAAGTTTATCCTCCAATTACATTCATAGACCATTTTTTCTCATTTGAGTTTATTAATTTTAAATTTTACTTAGTACAATAATAACTGAACAATAAGGAGAAAAATACATTAATAACATTGTATATCCATGCAAAATGCAGTATCAGGCCTCAGTCAGGCGGGTGTTTTTTGCCGCGATTTGCGCATGCGCATGCGTCTGGTGATTTTATAGAACCATTGCTTTGCAATGGTATCGGACACATGAGCGCTTTTTATGCGCTCGTCCGATAAATTATAGAACAGAAATCGCAGATCGCACCTATCTGCGATCTGCGATTCCTGTTCTCTTCTTTATATGCGCCCAATGGGGCCGGCGGCAGCAGCGCCGACCCCATTGAGAACATATAGTAGACAAATCATTCTCCTCTGCCACAGCTGTAACAGCTGTGGCAGAGAAGAATGATGTTTGCCCATTGAATTCAATGGAGCCGGCAATACAGCCGGCTCCATTGAAAGCAATGGGCTGCCGGCGATCGCACAATGAATTTTCGGGAAGGGCTTAAAAATATAAGCCCTTCCCTGAAATTCATCCAGAAATGTGTAAAAAAAATATATATATATACTCACCTGGTCCTGGCAGACGTAGTTCAGCCACGGCCGCCGGCACTTCTCCTGAACTCCTGTGAGTAGTATTCAGCAGCCGGGGCTTTAAAATCCCCGCCTGCTGAATGAGCTGCCTCTGATTGGTCACAGCCTGAGCAATCAGAGCAGCTCTCACTCACCCATTCATGAATTCATGAATGGGTGAGTGAGTGCTGCCTCTGATTGGCTCAGCGCAGGGACCAATCAGGGGCAGCTCTCAACTGAATGACAGCTGAGAGCTGCCCCTGAATTCATGAATGGGTGAGTGAGAGCTGCCTCTGATTTTATGTCAAGACTGCCTCACATCACTTCGAGCTTGTAGCATTCCTCAGTTGCGGCAGGAGGATTGCACAGTTTCTCACATAGTTTTCAATGGGGGATCTTACCGCGTGCACCGCCTCCGGCGCCATTGAAAACAATGGGAGATGCGATGCAAGAGCCGTGATTTGTCATCTCGCATTGCAGTGCCATGCAGGAAAACATCGCTCATGTGTATGACTCCGTTCAAAAGAATCACGTCTCGCAACACACAAATCTCCTGTGATTCTCTCTCTCCCTCTCTCTCTCTCTCTCTCTCTCTCTCTCTTCCCCTCTCTCTCTCTCCTCCCCTCTCTCTCTCTCCCTCTCCCCTCCCCCCCTCTCTCTCTCTCTCCCTCTCTCCCTCCCCCTCTCCCTCTCCTGCATAAGGGTCATAGCAGCTCTTCCACTCTGACCCTGGTGTATCCCGGCGGACGTGGCCTGGTTAACCCTTTCAACTCTGTCCAGCAGCAGCAGTAAAAGTAAAAGCGTCTTCATCATCTCACACTACAGATCCCCCTTGTGTCCAGATGTTACAGTAGGGCCACATAAACTTCTATGGATGCTATATTACAGCTTGTATATCCTTTAACTAGAATATAGTCGTGTGTGACTCGTGTGTGAGTCTGGCTCAGCGCAGGGACCAATCAGGGGCAGCTCTTAGCTGAATGACAGCTGAGAGCTGCCCCTGATTGGTCCCTGTGCTGAGCCAATCAGAGGCAGCACTCACTCACCCATTCATGAATGGGTGAGTGAGAGCTGCCTCTGATTGCTCAGGCTGTGACCAATCAGAGGCAGCTCATTCAGCAGGCGGGGATTTTAAAGCCCTGGCTGCTGAAAACTACTCACAGCAGTTCAGGAGAACTGTCGGCGGCCGCGGCTGAACTCCGTCTGCCGGACCAGGTGAGTATATATATATTTTTGTTTTTACACATTTCTAGATGAATTTCAGGGAAGGGCTTATATTTTTAAGCCCTTCCCGAAAATTCATGGTGAGATTGCCCGCAGCCCATTGCTTTCAATGGAGCCGGCTGTATTGCCGGCTCCATTGAATTCAATGCGCTGGACAGCTCTGGCCCGTTTCTATTGAAACGCGGCTAGGAGCTGTTTTTTTGGGCGATTTTTCGGCCCCGGTCACGCGATTTGCGGATGCGCATCCGTCATGCGATCCGCAAATCGCGGGAAAAAATGCCCGTGTGACTGAGGCCTAAGAAGGAAATATAAACAATTGATAAGTGCTTATTGGGCTTCATAACAGATAAGCAGATATATTTCTATTGAGTTTTATGTCTCTGACCCCATTATGCGGTTACCCATCAAATAAGGGCCTGGTCAGGGCCCAGCTTGCAACTAATAATGGGATTAGGGAATGAAGGAAATAGAAGAGGAGTGGTATGTCCCCTGAAGTCATGATGTAGAACACAAAGTGCTGTAAGTTTTTCAGTGCGGTAATTTTTAGGGACATGAATGATCTCTTTTGTGAAGGAAACCTATAATTTACCCATGATGTCCAGACTCTCAAATGCCGTGTAGCGGTTAAGAATTGTTGAAGTCAATTGTTCTCCTATTAAATACCAATTTAATTGCCTTTTCACTTCTGAAAACTTCTCTTCCTCCAAGACTTGGCGATTGTTTAGTAGGTGGGAAAAAAATCTGATTAGTCTTCGTGATTCCATAGAGATATTTGCATAAATTTAATAGGGGCTCCCATCTGACTTTTCAGATATTACAACCGGTAACCAAAAAAATTGGGTATACCCCTATCCATAGTCATTTTACTTGGGACAGGACTACCTAATGTGTAACATGTCACCAGGAGATTGACAGCAACAAAAACAATTCAAGTGGTATCCTGGTAGAGCATGGGCATTCAGGTATGGGCTAGATGCCATCGGAATAGTATGTTACATCTACCTGCAATTCCACATTAAACTCCGCAGCTGGAGCAGACAGGCGAATCCGGTAATATACTCGCCGCTACGGAGCTTATTTGTGCATGAACCAGACGTTTTTATTTCTTCTTTGGCTATTCAAACTCCGCTGAAGTTTGAAAACAAGAAGCTAAGACTAACTTCACACGTGCAAATGCGATATCGGGCTGTGATTCATGGCCCAATATCATGTTCGCTAACACGCGAGCTTGTAGCAATCCTCAGCCACGGTAGGAGAATTGCAGAGTTTCTCCCATTGTTTTCAATGGGGGACCTGACCAGGTGCACCGCCGGCGCCATTGAAAACATGTGGGAAAGATACGGTAGGACCTTTCTTCCTGTTTTGTTTTATTTACCGGCTCACAATAGTGCAAAATTTGAATGGGTTTAAAAAATAATAATTTTTTACCTGGTTCATGCTCTAATATGCTGCGTAGCGGCGAGCGCATTGGTGCATTTGTCTGTTTAAGTCCTAATGGAAACTTTTGAAAATTTTCAGTATTTTTGATTTACAGCAAACGCTAATGCAAGAAAATAGCCGCAAAATACTGCCGTATGGCCCAGTCATCCCGGATTTTGGGGGCTGTCTAGCCATCCTGGTAAGTATGCCTGAGCCCCCATTTAAGGGGGTTCTGTCAAAATCAACTTTTATCACATAACCATATAACACGGAGCAGTGCTCCATTTAACCCCCACATTACTACAGTGAGGAGAAGAGGGGGAGATGGGCTGCCTGTTCTTGGGATCTCAGTGGTGATAAGCCATGGATAGGTAATAAATGTCGATTTTAAGAATCCCCCTTTAAAGGAGTCACCCAGACATCGCCCACCGGGATACTCCGGGTTTGGAGTGGAAGCACTGCTCTGACCCCTGTATAGCGTCCGGCTCTCGCAATTGGAGATGCAGCTCTCACTGAAATCTATGGGACCTCACTGCAATTACAAGTGCAGCTCCCATTGATTTCAGTGAGAGGTAAAAATCAGGGAGAGCGCCTGGCACCTCTAAGCAGCAAGCAATATAGTACAATAGAATAACTCACCTGGTGCTTGACATGTCACCCTAAGGTGATCATGTCTACACTCAAGGTCCTGGTAGGCTTTTAAAAATTGCTTTGTCCACAGTTCATCATGATCCAGATCGCTGGAGAGACGCAGGTCACAACAATAATCCGTTCCTCATAAGAGGCCGGATAGTACAGTAGAAAATAAAGAAAAACACTGTAGCCCTGCGCTACTTGTTATGCAGAACCAATTAATGGTATCACAAAGGTCAACCTCAGGTTAAAAACAAGAGGTTTAGAGGTCACAAACCTCATGTATTATCAATATCCTTGCAAAATACACTTGCGACGCAGTGACCTGCGTCTCTCCAGCGATCTCCAGCTGTCCAGGGTGATGATACATTCTCTGGAGAGTGGCAATTGATGTTAAGTACTTTTACTGACTTGATCTTGGCTAAAATTATGACAAAAAGGAGAAGTCTGATGATGGATGCCTTACAAAGGGTGGCATTTATAGCAGACTTCTGTAAGGAGGATGATTTTAAATTCACTCTTAATTCGATAGATGTTCTGGAAAAGAATGTTTTTTATAGGAAATTTGGTAAATTTAGCCGGGATTCGGCCCATTATGCACAAAAAATATATTTTTCATGGGACTGTAAAAAGATTAGAACTAACCCTAGACCAAAAATGGGCAATCAGGACTATAATAGATATCATTACCATAATCCCTTATATAGGAAGACAGTGACACATCAGCAAAATAACACCAATATGCCCGACACTGGGAGGAATACATCACAGGGAAGTACAGCCACAAGAAATTGGTCTGGAAAAACCAGTGTCTTTACAAATCAGTCTTATTCATATAATAGAAGGCCCCGGAATGTTGGACCGAATGATCCAACTCCTGATAAACATAGGAGTAATAACAAAGAGAAAAATTTAGATAGTAAATATAATTATAATAAAAATCACTAACCCGACTCCTAGTGACCATTCATCGTCCCTTTCCCCTTTAACTACATCTACAAAAGTGAATAAATCAACTCAAGTTACTAGGATTTCGCGCCTTTCAAGCATCCCAGAAATGGTGGAGCTTGATCACAATCTAGAGGTACCTTTAATAGATTTATCTAATCATAGTTCTTTATGTTCAACCCCTGTGGTAACAATCTCAACATCACCTGAACCCTCAACTTTGAGGGTCATTAACCTTGATAGGATAGAAAGGACCAATTCTATTGACGCGGTGGATCTTGAAAAAGTCCTTTTAAAATCCCCTTTGGCGGATTCTCCACCAAATTTTACGGATCTAGTATCTAGATCTCTGCCTGGATGTAATTTACCAGGAGAGACCCAAATTCAAACGTTAGCTCCGGCTAAAATAATTAGGAGTAAAGACCCCCTTTTTCCATTACTGGAACCCACGAAACCCCGAGTGGTCCACTCCCAACATATAACCGGGGCCAAGAACAAAATATTTCAATTTTACCAACCACTTCCACCCACCAGGTCTTCGAGGAACCGAAGCCTCCAAGACGTCGAGGTAAGAGAGGAGGAAGAAGGTCCAGACCAAAAGAAAATAGTAAAAAAGGGGAAGCCCCTAAACATGACCTAGTAATAAACAATGAGGAGGCTAGATCTATGGGCATTTTTAATATTTCTAACCATATTCTAAAGATTAAAGAAGCAGAAGTTTTAGCAAAGGGCCTTTCATTTAGTCCATCTACGAGTGCAAACTTGTTTGATCTTTATGTTGATCTTAATCATTTTATAAAAAATTTAACGGTTAGTCGTTATTTTTCTATTCAAAATTTTAAAAATGATCCTAAAGAAAAAGATGAACCTCAAGTTTTTAATCTAGAGCATCCTATACCCACAGGTCTGAAAACACCCAGTAGATTTTACCCGTTAGATAGTAAAGGTAACCATATAGATTTGTTCTATCAGAACGTTTTGCATGATTTTTCGACACTATGTACCAAAGATAAAGGCTTAAAATACAACCTCGATACAAAAACAACATCTAGCGATAAAAAGTGTAACGGAAAACCGTGATATTGTCATAAAAAAAGCTGACAAGGGGGGGGGGGGGAATTGTAATCATTATGAGTATTATAATTTTGAATTTTTAAGAATTTTGGAAGATCCCTTATATTATCAGAAATTAGACAAAGATCCTGCATCTGTTGTCTCCTCTAAACTACAGATATTAGTAGATACAGCTTTGAAAAATAATTGTGTATCAAAAAAGAGAGAGATTATATCTGTCCAAAGTCCTGAGATACCATTTTTTTATTTTCTACCTAAGATACATAAAGATGCAAATACCCCCCCAGGCCGCCCCATAATCGCGGGTATCAATTCAATTACGAGTAATTTATCTCACTTCATAGATCATCATTTACAGAAATTTGTCATAGCACTACCTTCATATATGAAAGACACGGGCCATATCTTGTCAACAATTAAACAAATATCATGGAAAAACAGCTATGTGTGGTGTAGCCTTGACGTTACCTCCCTATATTCGAATATCCAACACCACCAAGGAGTTAGAGCTGCAAAATATTTTTTAGAACAAGATCCTTTGATGCCAACTAGAGATGAGCGAACGTGCTCGGCCCCGCCCCTTTTTCGCCCGAATACCGCGATTTTCGAGTACTACACTACTCGGGTGAAAAGTACTCGGGTGCGCCGTGGCGGCGCGGGGGGTTGCAGCGGGGAGTGGGGGGGAGAGGGAGAGAGAGAGGGCTCCCCCCTGTTCCCCGCTGCTACCCCCCACGCCGCCACGCCTCTCCCCGCCCCCCCGGTGCACCCGAGTACTTTTCACCCGAGTAGTGAAGTACTCGAAAATCGCGGTATTCGGGCGAAAAGGGGGCGGGGCCGAGCACGTTCGCTCATCTCTAATGCCAACGCAACAGAAAGATTTTATATTGGATGCAATCCAATTTATATTAACAAATAATTACTTTACCTATAAAAATGTTTTTTTTCAACAAATCAGCGGTACCGCGATGGGTACCAAATTCGCGCCTTTTTATGCAAATCTATTGATGTTTTTTTTTGAACAAACAGCTTTTAAGGATGAACATATAATCCTACATAGACGTTTTATTGATGACCTCTTACTAGTCTGGGATGGTGAAATCGAGGATTTAAAGCTTTTTATCACAGGGTTAAATAGTAATAATTTTAATCTAAAATTTACAAGTCATATCAGTAAAACAGAGATAGTTTTTTTTAGATCTAATTATTTCATCTGAGAGAGGCAATATTAATACTAAAACACATTTCAAGCCAACAGATTGCAACAGCTACCTTAATTTCGGTAGCTGCCATAAAAAGAACTGGAAATTAAACATACCTCAAGGGCAATTCAAGAGGATCAAAAGGAATTGTTCCTCATTGAACGACTATAAACAACAATCAAAAGTCCTCATAACTAGATTCCAAGAAAAGGGCTACCCTCTAGAATTGATCATGTCAGCATACAAAAAAACCTATATGATAAACCCTTTGAAAAATCAAAAACGGATAGTATTGATACCAATATAAGCGAAACCAAGATGGATTTTAATAAAAAAACTTTTATTCATTGCTAAATTCAATGTGCAACATAAGGAAATTGAAAACACCCTAAAAAAACATTGGTCGATTTTAAAACAAGACCCCTTCTTACAGGACAGCATTTTGGATAGTCCCAAAAATAATCTACCGAAAAAACAAGACTTTACAAAACATCCTGGCCCCTTCTAACCCAGATAAGTCTCATCGAATTGGACAAGGGTCAAAACATCCCAATATGGTAGCAGGTACTTTTAAATGCCTGAAAGCCTGGTGTAAATGCTGCTCTGTATTAGTACAAGGGAGAAAAGAGATTTTTCTGAAGCCGGAGAATAGGTTTATGGTGATAAATCAATTTCTGAACTGTAGTTCTGATTTCCTCATTTCCTCAACGCAGTTCACCATGCAGACACAGTTCATATTATGGGAAATATCCCAAAATTGCCTAAAATTATCATTTCAAAAAATTGGGCATATTTTCTGCTTCAGAGGAAAAATATGTGTCTGACCAGTTCCTAAGGCGACTCTTCACAAGCGTTTTTTACAGCCCTTTATGTACATAGCAGTCGGACTTCAGATGTTTGGTTGCTACTCACAAGGTCAATTTTTGCAGTTTTTGTCAACAAAACCCGTAGTGATCCAATCTGAATGGAGTCATACTACTGGTGATGATTTAAATGCATTGCTTGGGACAGCTTCCATGAAATTCCGTAGTTGCTGTGCCTGCAATGCCAACCCGGGCCTACGGATAGCTTAATCTGCTGCCTGTGCTGACAGTTGACCCTGGAATCAGCTGATCAGTGGGGTTCCTGAGCTGCAGCCCCCCACCCAACAATTATCTATTGATAAGCTACTCTAAGGACAGGTCACCAATAGGAAAAAAAAAACTCCAAAGTCCCAGACAAACCCTTTAACTCCGATGCCACCCCGCTGTTGCAGTGGGACACCGGCTGTGACTGACAGCCGGCTCCCACTGCAGGATAGCGCCAGATCATAAGTGATCTCGCGCTATCCCCAGGACGTACCAATATGTCCTGTTGTGGGAAGTACCAGGCTCCCAGAATGTACCGGTACATCCTGGGGAGGGAAGGGTTTAAGGGTTAAAGTCACATTGCTATACTGTAAGAACTGTATCCACTTTGGGCATTTTCCCAGCCCTTCCCCACCCTCAACTTCTGAGACAAAGAAGCTACTTTTGCCTGACCACTTGTTGAGAAGACAAAGACTGGCTCATACACTGGACTTGAGAGGGGTGTGGGGAGGGGACGGGGAATTCTATATGGCCCAACAAATGAAAACTACATATGTTACTGATGTAATGTGTTATACACCCATAAAGGGCAGGTATTATGTGTTTCAATAAAATGAGGGTCTAAGCAATGTACCACTCAGATCCAGTTTAGACCTGAGACTTATATCTTGTGTCTGACTGGTTGTTATAAGGCGTGTGCATGCCATACTACATAATTAGGAAGCTACAGAATACCCCGAAACCTGCTGGAGAAAATACCATCCAGTTCAGCTGGCGTCCCTGGTTGTGGGCGAGTAGACTGTGATTTCTTCAGTCTGGAAAATACAGAGACTGGCAGATAACACGCAGAACTCAGGGGCCCGAAAATCTACAGAACACGGTAAAATTACTTTATCTTAATCTACCTGAGTGAACTGACTTCAACCTGTTTATCTTCCTGCCTCTACGCCAGACTTCTAACAAATCACTGAAAGGCAGGTAATGTAGTTCTGTCTACTCGAGATTACCACCGTGTCTGGAGATATTCTGTATGCTGTAAATGTTGTGTTTGAGACGGTTAAAGACTGTGTACACAAGACCAAGAGACAGATTCTGTGAGGGTCGATTTTTTATTAGGGCGGACTTGAGCTGTATAGCAGGACATAGTGTGTGTACCTATACGCTTTGAGGGAGCACGCCCGGGGCACTCTCCTATGTAATAGTGCGTGGTTTGCCCTGATACACTTGGAGAGCGAGGCCAGGAAAATTTTAAAAATAAGCGAATTCACTTGTATGATCGAGCACGGTATATGCTCTCATACGTAAGGAAGGATACGCAGGGATTAAAATAGGCATATTTACTTGTATGATTGAAGGTGTTATGTTCTCATATGTGGAAAGGGATACGCTGGGATTATAGCCGCGGTGTGAGACGGCTAGATACTCCAGATACTGTTGAGGTCTTGGTCACTGAATATAATCGTCAGTCTTTGTGTATAGCCAAATGTCTTGTTTAAAGGGTGTGAAGTGTTTGTTACTGGGGATTTTGCTGATAGAGGGTGGGCTGTTGCACAGATAGGTGAGATGTATACTTTAAGCCACTGAAAATATTCCCGTGTAAACCCATCTGTTCTTTTTGTTTTGTATTATAGAGTTAATGTGCATTGTGATTTGCGAGGAAAGAGATTCTACTGGGAGAATTTGAGAAAAGTGGAATCTAGTAAAGGAATTTTAATGTGTCCAGAAATTTCAAATAGGATAGAATGAGCAGGCAGAATAGAATACGGCATAGATCCAGGTTGTCCAGGAATTCCAGAGAATGGGGAACAAAGCAAGCAAAGATAAGGGACATAGAGCATGTGACTTAGTTGCTGAAAGAAAGGAACAAAGTTTTCAGAAGATAAGCGGGGGGGGGACTGGCAGACAGAAAAGTGCTTCAGATTGCTAAAAGGTGGTATAACTTAGAAAGGGATTCACGAGCAGAATTGGGTGGGGGAGGAGGTGAGAGGGTAGCGGGGGAGTGTATTGCCTGTATCATAAACAATGTAATGCCTTTGTATTGACTACAGCCCCTCCCTATGATGGCGGCCAGGCTTGCAATGTTTAAAACCCCACATAGTGTGACTCTGCAGCAAGTGTGGTGAGCCCCGCCCTCATCCTGAAATTACTTCCTCCCATGTGCTCACTTTCAGGGTGTGTGACGTCACTTCCGGCCCCTCCAATCTGGGACAGGACTAAGCCCCGCCCCTTCCTCCTCCAGCAGCCATTTTGCCTCACCCAAAAGATATGTAGCCCCGCCCCTTCCACCTCTGGCGGCCATCTTGCTGCACTCAGGAGGCCTTAATTCCCCAATGCCACTGTATCCAGTGCTAACATCATGATTGTCTGAAGTAAGGTCTTGTTTGAACAGACTTTATTACACTACAAAATGGGGCCACTTTGGATGTGGGATAAGTTCAGGGAAACAAACCTTTGTTCTTTGCGAAGATGCGGATTAGGACATAGTAGGTGACTAAGCTGGTTTATGGAGTATAGAAGATTGGAGTTGATGCATGGAGGACAGAGGCTTGGGACCCATGAGCAGGGGACAACCCTCTCATGGTGTGTTCCCAGGGGCTCTGTCTTCCGCTGCCTGCTTCTCCAATGGATGTTCAGACAGATGATGTTAAGGAAGGCTTCTACAGATGGAATAATTTCCCTACAGTCACCCAGCAAACTTTTTCACGTAATTTGCCAAAGTAGTCTGGGATTTATGTGAGAAAAAGTGACTTAATTGCTCAGAGTAGGATGTCAGTTTATCCGCATTCTTTAGTTTTTTTCCTTATGTCTTTGTTAGAGATGAGCGAACGTACTCGTTTCGAGTACTTACGCACCCGAGTACCGCCATTTTCGAGTACTTCAGTACTCGGGTGAAAAGATTCGGGGGGCACTGGGGGGCGGGGAGAGGCGTGGCGGTGCGGGGGGTAGCAGCAGGGAACAGGGGGGAGCCCTCTCTCTCTCCCTCTCCCCCCCACTCCCCACTGCTACCCCCCGTGCTGCCACAGCGCCCCCCGAGTTTTTTCGCGCGAGTACGGAAGTACTCGGAAATCGCGGTATTCGGGCGAAAAAGGGGCGTGGCCGAGCACGTTCGCTCATCTCTAATCTTTGTATATTCTAGTGTCAGTCTCCACTGAAGCTATAATTCTATTCAGACAGGATAGTCAAAGTTAAATGGTGTAATTCCCTGAATTTCATTTTGACTGGGTGGCTGTTAATAGCTGTTGCTTGTGTTGAGCCCCCTTGTGTTAGAAATGCTAACTGCGACAAAAAAAAAATCAAAAGGATATTTTTGCTCAGACTTTGCTGCATACAATATCACCTTGACCAACAAAGTGCTTGTTTTTGTGCCTCTTGGCTTCCTTTTTCAACGGTGTACTATTTTGAACCCGACTATTTCTTTTTCAATAGAGTATCCCGCTTAAAAAGGGGGGGAGGCATAGGTGATCTAGGTGTTGTAGATCAGCTATTGGGTTTTTTTTAAACAAAAAGGAAATAAATAATTTTTTTGCTACAAGATTCTAATCTATGTGAAATAGAACATTAGCATGATTATTTAGTACTGATGCAGCAAGAAACTGTTGGTATGCAAATAGTTACTGGAACCCTCTGTTGATAATGCATATTTTGAGCTTTTTGCAGATGGTACCAGGGTGAGGATTGACGACTCCACATCGGATATGCAGTGGTCACACAACAAGATGTCCTAGAAGTAGAAGCTCTGCCTCCGCATGTCTCAGCACAAGAAACGGAACTGAAGGCCCTCACTGAGGCGAGTAGAGTGGTGAAAGGTAAGACGGCAACCATTTACACTGACTCCTGGTATGCATTTGGCATAGCTCATGATTACGGCCCAATATGGAAGGCCAGACAGTTTCTTACCTCAGCAGGACAACCAATTAAGAATGGTGCAGCGGTGCAGAGTCTCATGGAGACCCTACTACTACCTGTCAGTGAAGAGCTCACACCGATTCCTACACTGGAAAAGCAAGAGGCAATGCCCTCGCCGACAGCACAGCAAATGCAGCGGCCCTCAAGCTGTGGAAGAAAGAAGACAAGATATTGACAGCACGAGTCAGAGGAAAAAACTTGGACATTGACAAAATTTGGACATTGATATGCTAAGGACTTTACAGTTACAAGCCAGCAAGGAAGGAATGGATAAATGGACTAAATATGGGAGCAGCAGAAACAGGACAGCGCATGGTGAACAGTCAACAGTACTTGCCTACCACAGTTCCTGTATCCCATTATGGCCCAGCTGACGCACTGAATGACGCACCTAGTAAAGCAGCAATTATGTCGACGCTTGAACGAGGACGGGCGACTCCTGGGTTCTCTGTAGCTGATGCATAATTTGTCCAGTTAGCATGATCTATGCCATAGGCGAGTCAGGACAGAAGGGAAAAGGTGCCCCAAAGACACTTGCCTAGACCACTCTACCCATTTCAGGGATTGCAACTTGACTACATTCAGCTCCCACCTGTTGGGAAGTATGAATATGTGCTTGTTGTTGTTGATGTCTTTTCAGGTTGGTGGCCTACCCTGTTACCAAGGCAAACGAGTAGGTAACCGCAAAGAAGCTCGTGAACGAGGTAAACTGCAAATATGGGGTACCAGAAGTGATTGAGTTAGACAGAGGTACGAACTTGGCAGGTGAAATAATACAACACATCATGTCTGCTCTGGGTGTATCCCAGGCCTTTTACACACTCTACCACCCATAGAGTAGTGGAAAGGTGGAGAGACTTAGTGGCACGCTATAAAGCAAGATGCTTAAAATGACGCCGGGAATGGGGCTACCCTGGACAGACTGTTATCCAATAGCCCTATTCAGTGTTAGATATACACCCAAGGGGGATCATGCATTTTCTCCCTACGAGATCGTTTGGGCCAGCCCCAAGGTTAGGTTGCTACTATCCCCAGTAGTTACAATTACAATCTGATGTATTGACTAAGTATGTGATTTCCCTTGTTAAAGCACTAACCAAAGTCTATGCACAGATGTTCTCTTCCAGACCCCTAGGCAGACACTGGGACACATATCTTGCAGCCTGGGGATTGAGTGTGTCAAGAAGTTCCTCAGGAAGCACCCTCTTGAGCCTCGATTTGATGGTCCCTACCAGGTGATTCTGACTACTGCCACAGCTGTGAAACTAGCCGAAAGACTTACTTGGATCCACGCTTCACACTGTAAGAAAGCCTCAGATGCGGGAGACCAGTCTTAGTCATGCTGTGGACATTACTCTGGTTGGGGCTAGTGAGAGAGGAGGGTGGCAACTGGAATCCTTGGTCGGAAGAATATGAGGGCACAGTTGCCTTCTGGTATAACTCGTCCAACACTCAAGTAGCCGCATATTCCTTCGAGTATTGTACTGTGGTCCCGTGACTAGGCGCAAAATTCCACCACCGGCCAGATTCAGCTTAGTCCAGCTGGTTATATGACATATATACCCGGGAATACAATATGTTTGCACCACTGATAATGTCTGGGGAGAAGACTGCCGGTATAAGGGATATGGTAGATGCTCCCAAGTGAAAGCCTTCACCTAGCCCGTGCCCGTAATTAACCCCTTACGCCCTAAAATAAAAAACCTTGCAAAACATGATGATCATAGCCGACCCTACCTTTAAGGACACCATGACAGTAGAGACTGGCTACTCTGACCAGAATCTCTGGTTGGAGGGGATGAGGTACAATGCTAACAAAAGCAACAAGTCAAACTGTTTTGTGTGCGGTAGTGCCCGACCACACTCGGGGATGGTCCCCCTAAATCTCCCTGTAGATGCTGAAGAGTGTTTCCTTAGTCTCTTCACTAACACTTCCACTAATTACACTACTCGTGAGAAGTGGAAAAAGGAATACTCTATAACTACTTAAGTGTCTTGTCCCGGAGAGAGTATTACTGACTATCCTGGAAACTACACCTGCTATGCAAACATGCAGGGTGGAGGAAGATTTTTGGGGAACCCACCAACAGGTATTGCTCCTTCTACAGTACACTAGGAGGGAAATGGACACAGAACCAGGTCCAGTCCTTAGGAGATGTTTACTGGCTTTGCGGGAACATGAGGTGGATGACCCGCCTGGAAGGTAATTGTGAGTAAAAGAAATGAAAAAGGAGGGTGGAGCAAGATCCAGTGGGGGTGGTGGAATATTTATGGAGTACAAAGTGTTTCCAATGATGGAGTATTTTGAATGGTGGAGGTGCTGCCAACCAGATGACGCTCCACCAGTGTGGGCGTGAGTGTAGCGAAAAGGATGTGAAAAAACTGGTATGGAGTCGCAGCCCTCTAAGCTACTAGAAGATGTAGATCAAGGTCCAATGTGTGATGGTGAAAGCACTTTTTTATTTTTTCACAAATTAAAAACCAGCAATAGAATACGTGTTTCGGGGATGAACCCCTTCGTCAGTTCGGCTGGATAGGACAACAGGATGCCTGGAGGTGACACGACTCCAAAGATGTATTGGATGTGTCAGAGGTCCTGTATGTGCAGGAGGACAGGGGAGAAAGAAGTGCTAAAGCATCATCCCCGAAACGCGTATTCTATTGCTGGTTTTTAATTTGTGAAAAAATAAAAAAGAAGTGCTTTCACCATCACACATTGGACCTTGAGCTACATCTTCTAGTAGCTTAGAGGGTTGCGCCTCCATACCTGGAAGGTAATTGGACAGGGGAGTGTGCCTTAGCAAAGCCCTTATGCTCCTCCACATCCTGCCAGACAGCATTGAGGATAATGAGGTTACCCCCAATAGTTACCTTATCTTGATCAAACTCTGCCTGTGTTTTGTGGTTTTCTTGTCATGTTGGTCTATCCTTGATTTCTGCATAGGTATGGCGGTTCTTTCCAGTCTTGTCACTAGGCAGCGTAGGGTCAGTGTTGGCGGCCTGGACCTGTCCACCTTTAGGGCTATCTCTAGGAAGGGACATTGGTGTGGGTAAAGGTCAGAGAATCCCGCGCCGTGCGTACCTGTGCACACTTCTAGTATTGTAACATTACCCTAGAGCGAGAAGAGAGGCTCCTGGTGGTAGTTTTGATCTACACGTGTACATTGACGTCATAGGACAGCCAAGGGGGGTACCTGACGAGTTTTAAAACTAGAGACCAAGTTAAAGTTGGATTTGAGTCCATTTTTTCCGATCATCACGGTAAATAAAATGTTGACTGGATTAATTATATTTATTATAATCATCAGCGGTTTATAAATTATACTAGAGATGCCCTATAGGGACTAGTCGAGCAATAGGACCTACCTCGACTATGACTTTTCAAAATAGAATGTGGGGTGTCTGTAAGATTATATGGGAAACTTGTTGTACCTACATCCCAGACAACACGTGACCCACAGGTAAAGTCACAATTGCCATTAAGAAGCTGACAGCACTAACTAAAAAGAGCTAACCCTTGGCACCAGTACTTTTCATGGATGAGTGGGTGGCAAAGGATCCTGGCTCAGATAGGCGTCGCTGTCGTATGTGCACTGATTATCTTTTCCGTTCTAGTCTGCTGTGATATCCCTTGTGTCAGAGAGACCTATGAAACTACAGCTGAAAAAGCCGCTCCCACAATGAGTTTGCTGAATGCATCCCCAGAAGGAGTGGACAAGTCCTACACCCCCTTGAAGACCCCAAATCCAACCTACAACGCACTCCAGTTATAGGTTCACCCGCAGAGGACTGTGAAAATTATCAGGGAAAGTTAGAGAATAGACATTTCAAGGGGGGATTGTAGTAGACATGATGATTAGTTAGCGTAAAATGTCTATTGATTTGTATAAACTAGATGTATTACGCAGCTGTAGTGATTTAACTCTGTAGAGGCTAATGGCTGCATAATTTCATTATGGTAATTGCTGGAGAATGGCATGGTGAAAGATGTGTTCTATAATGTTAGCCTAATTTAAAGCTCCTCTGTAGCCTTTTAAGGGTTAAAGTCACTTTGCTATACTGTAAGAACTGTATCCACTTTGGGCATTTTCCCAGCCCTCCCCCACCCTCAACTTCTGAGACAAAAAAGCTTCTTTTGCCTGACCACTTGTTGAGGAGACAAACAATGGCTCATACACTGGACTTGAGAGGGGTGTGGGGAGGGGGCAGGGGATTCTATATGGCCCAACGAATGAAAACTATATATGTTACTGATTTAATGTGTTATACACCCATAAAGGGCAGGTATTATGTGTTTCAATGAAATGAGGGTCTGAGCAATGTACCGCTCAAATCCAGTTTAGACCTGAGACTTATATCTTGTGTCTGACTGGTTGTTATAAGGCGTGCGCATGCCATAGTACATAATTAGGAAGCTACAGAATACCCTGAAACCTGATGGAGAAAATACCATCCAGTTCACTGAACAACAAGGAGAAAAATACATAAAAAACATTGTATATCCATGCAAAATGCAGTGTAAGAAGGAAATATAAACAATTGATAAGTGCTTATTGGGCTTCATAACAGATAAGCAGATACATTTCTATTGTGTTTTATGTCTCTGACCCCATTATGCGGTTACCCATCAAATAATGGCCTGGTTAGGGCCCAGCTTGTAACTAATAATGGGATTGGGGAATGAAGGAAATAAGGGGGGGGGGGGGCGGTATGTCCCCTGAAATCAAAATGTAGAACACAAAGTGTTGTGAGTTTTTCAGTGTGGTAATTTTTAGGGACTCATGTGGCTCATGTGCAGTGCATTTTTTTCAAATCTTCTGCTTTCCCGCGGATCCTCGGCACTTCCGCAGTGTCAGCTGCCAGCGTGTTGCAGATCGAACAGCTTCCATTGACTTTAACGGAAGCGATCCCTGCATAAACATGGAGCATGCCGCATTTTTTTTACCGCACGTCCAATTTGGACACCGGGGATGAAAATGACATCCGCAGGTATTTAAATATCTGTGGATTCTACAGTTCAATTATGCCAGTGGACATGAGGCTTAAGGCTGGTTTTACGCATGTGATATAGGCTTCCAGCACACTATTGTCTTTTTTCATCCATGTGGGGTCCAATTAACAAAACAGAATCCACAAAGACATAATACGGATCCATATTATTCAGGGCTTAATCAGACAACCATATATCGACTGGGTTTTTACGCCCAGCTGATATACGGCGTCCCTCTCTGCAGGGGGAGGAGGCTGGAAGAGCCAAGAGGAGGCTGGAAGAGGCGGGAGCAGTGCACTGAGCTCCCACCCTCTGCCCCTTAGCACTATTTGCAATGAGTGTGGTGGAATAGGGAGGAGCTAAGTTCCTGGACTTAGCTCCACCCCCTCCAATTGCAAATAGTGGCGACTGGGGGGCAGGAGCTCAGTGCACTGCTCCCGACTCTTCCAGCCTCCTCCCCCTGCCGTGAAAACCCGGCCAATATACAGTCGTCTGAAGTCGCCCTCAAAGTGACAACACGCACCACAGAGTATTTTCACACACACATGGACTGTGGCAAAACAATCACGCACACTATTCTAATCCCTTTAACAGGCGAAACTCACCCATTCAAGTCTATGGGGATGGAAAAAAATGGACAGTACTCAGATACCATCCATTATTTTTTAAGAAATGCAGAAAATAAGGAGCAAGCCTAGTACATTCTTTTTTGTTAATTGATAAAACTAATTAGGCTGAACGGCCTACTCATTGGAATGTCCCACCTGTTCAAACAGATGTGAATAGGGCTGGCAAAAGGCAAAGAAAAGTAAAACGCATGGATCCGCTCGCCAGAGGACGGGATCTGGCTCCATTCAGAGCGCAATCACTTCCTCCTCTGGCGAGCGTGATAACGTCATGCCCATGTAAAGGAGGCCTAAGTACATGGGATCACATAATTATGATATATGTGTATTCGCTGCGTATTTAGGCATGAAGACAGGAAGAATCAATAGGATCTTTTTGTGTTTTTTTTTGCGTCCGTAAACACAGCAAAAACACTATACACAGGCTGTAAATGCACTGCATATTTACGCGAATGAAGTTCTTCTGAACATACTCTGAGGTCAGACCAGACACTCCAATCCATGAGATGTGTCAGATCAGGTCATCAGTGTGGGTCTATGGACTGAGACCAGCAACAATCATTAGAAAACAGCGACCTTAGGATGGGGTCACACGGGACAGAATTTCACGAAAATTCCGCTGGAACAGCACAGCTTCAAATCCCGGAATTGAATTCCGCACGTCAGTATTCATGTGGCTTGGCCGCAGTGTGCGGATGAGATTTTTGCAAAATCCCGGGATTAGGAGCTGCGCTTGGAATTGCCATGCGGACTTTGCGCACGGAATTTAATCGGCAATTCCGCCCCATGTGAACCAAGCCCTATTCCTCATTCGGCTTCCCTAGGCTTCCCCTACAGCTGTGTGATTTCTGAGCTCCCACTGACTTCTACGTGAATATCATCTGCTTTACTTGGGCCTATCTGAGGAAGCTGGAAGGGCTGTGCGGTATTAACCAATGAGCATGATATCTGTGATGTCATTACTAGTGGCTTTGTATACAGATGCAGTGTTTTTCTTTTCCAGGCTATGGAATGCTAGATGACATCATAAAGAAGAAAGGAAAAGGAGACAAGTTTGTGGAATGTGAAAATCTCCAACCTGAGGCACAACACAGTAGAAGACATGGTCAGTAAGGCCATGGAGACTCAGATCAGCTCCCATATTGGGGCCTAATAACATCTAAAGGGAGTTGAGTTTTTTGAGTAAGCAAAGTCTGAATGAGAAAGGAGTAATATTACCTGCCATCCTCCGTTCTTGAAGATCTGCTGCAGATCCTCCGGTTCCCAGGACTCCGTTTGGTCTTCCAACGTGCCTGCAGTTTCCCCCACTGCCCGGTAATCACTATGATTTGGTAGTCTGAGACACTACACGCCACTATCGTATTGGCAAGCACTGCTCATGTATCAAGAGCAGCATGTAGTGTCTTGGTCTACTGATGGATGACCAAAGCACAGTATGCATCGGGTAGTCAGAAAAGTGCTGCAGCCACCTTCAAAGCCTGAAGAGAGACCCCAGCAACCAGCAGATCGGTGGCAGGTAATATTAGCCTCCTTTTACCCCGGTGGGTTGCTTTCCTTGCCCGATGCTCCCGGCCGTCTCTTCTGTTTTGGGCTGATCTTGTTTGTACTTTATCCCGGGGAATCCTGGGGGTAAGAAGGAGCTGGAGAACTGTGGTTTTCAGTGCAAAAAACTGGGATCATAGTGAAGAAATCTGCTGAACTGCAAATGACGTACTGCGACTTATATGGAGCAAAGGTAAAGGGAGGATGATGGTGATGGCCGTGTATTGTACTGTTATACTGTATATTGCTACCAGATGGCATTGGACATTTAACAGTTAATTTCTTTGTGACATAGTAAATGGTTAACAAACGTGTAAGGTGTAGAATCCAGCAGCACACACTTATGTTTCAAATCCCTATCAGGGTTAGGTGGGAAGATGCAGAGCTGTATATGGGACCATGAACCAAAAGTCCCCAGCAGAAGTCCAATATTTTACCAATAAACGGCAGCATAAACGGTAAATAAAAGCATCAAAAAGCTTTATTGTTCCATATTAATAAACACAGACAAACAACGTTTCAACCTTAATAGTCTTTCTTAAGCCTTGGCTTGAGAAAGTCCATCAAGGTCGAAACGATAAAGCTTTTTTGACGCTTTTTATTTACCGTTTATGTTGCCGTTTATTGGTAAAATAGTAAATGGTTAGATCTGTTCCTGCTGTATGCACATTCACCATGACCTCCTTTTGATCCAGGGCGTTGGGGTGGAGATCTATTCTGGAAGTAACTGCAGCCTGATTGACAACGGCATCCACCACTGCAGAGACGGAATCATTATCACGGTATTGTGACTTCACACATGGAATCTGCTCACCGTATGCGGTTGGTCAGGACATCCCATCTTCACAATGATGCTGCTTTGGTAATTACTTCTGGTGGTATTCCAGGACTTTTACCCATTGTACTGTTGGTGATCTATCCTGAGGATAGGTTCATCAAGTTAATTGGTGGAGTTCCACCAGTCAGGACCCCTGCTGATCAGCTAATCTCAGCCATCAAACTCATGTTAGCCAAGCCAGATGCTGAAGTGTAATAGAAGGCACAGCATCCATTGAAATCGGTGGCTCTGCTGCAATGAGTGCAGGGGCTGATATCAGCTGATCGACTGGGGTCCTGAGCAGTGGGAGCCCAGACGATCGACTATAGATTACCTGTTTTCCTGGAAATAAACTAATGGGCCCTTTTTTGACCTTTTGTCTGCGAATGGGGTGGTGCATGGTCATCCTTTCAGGTGAATGAGTGCTCGTGTAATACTTGGTCACATGAGGGGACTATGTTTAGTTTTTTACTACATTCAGCTAGAATCCTCTTGTTTTTTTAGGACTTCATTGTTGAGGGGCACGATCTCCCCAAAATATCTCTTGAGATGAATATAATCCATAACAACGAGGGCTATGCTGTAGTACTGGTGAAGCCGGGGGCTGAAGAGGATCAGGTAAGATCAGAGGCAAAGTAGGAAGGTGAGTTCTAGGCTAGGATTTGAGTGGTCCATTCTGCTGTTTTCCTGCATGATGATCCTTCTACCACATGGATGACATACTGCGGTGTATTTTATACTGCGGCACGTCTTACTGGTTGTGGATGAGCCATTACTGATCCATAGGGCTAAATATCAGCGTTTGTGCCATCCTGATTACACATTATCTGTAGGACCCTACTAGGGAGGGTGGATGGGACACATAGGCTTACATGGGTGGCAGACGGGCTTAAGCACTCGAGCTCTGGGCTCGGATTTGGAGTTGGCACGTTTTGTCTTGTTCACAGATGTGTTCTCTGTTTTATTCGTCTTATACTGCAACTCGCGGTCTATGAAACTGTCAGTGTGTGAGACCTTGAAGCTATTCTCTGGTTTTATGTAAACTAAGCTTAAAGGGTTGTCTGGGACTCTTACTAGTGATGACCTGTCCTCAGGATCGGTAATCAACAGTTGATTGGTGGGGGTTTGCAGTTTCGGGTCCCCACTGGACCTGCTGTCAATGCAGAGAGTGCTGGAAGCAGATAGCGCTACGCCCGTTTGCTACTACTGGCACAGTTCACAATTTAATGTATTACCAAACCAGACTGATGCAATACAGACAGCGCTACCTATTCTTGTACACATGACAAGTTCTTCAATTTTCTAATAGACTTTGTACCAAATCTTCACCATTTAAGATATTGCTTGCTGTCATTGAATGAGAACACCTTTTCTAATCACAGGCAGTAAACGTGTATATAGCTAGTCCTACACTCAGCTGAGAAGTAGATACAATTGTATCTAGTGTAGACAATGCTCTGTGTGCTAAACAGCTCAGATCCCAGACCTATACATTGTAGCAAACTACCAATCAGTCTGGAGTACAGGCTGTTTAGCTCACAGAGCATTGTCTACACTGGATACAACTGTATGCACTTCTTAGATATGAGTAGGACTGTATTTTGCTCTCTACAGCTGTGTGTCCACTTCCATAGAGAGCAATATGTATTTTTGTGCACAGCAGAAAGTCTATTACCTGTGGCCTTACTGTTGGAACTACAACCCCCAGCATGATGTGAGAGTCATTGCATTACTGTTTATGGAAGCTTAGTGTGCAGATCCCATAGGAAACTAAAATGTTACTCTGATTACAGCAGATAAATGTTTGCAGGTCACTGACACACAAGGTCAGTAAATATGTTAAAACGCGGTCTTAAACAATCATTAGTGAAATAATCCCCTTAAACTGGATCGACATGTGTCTTTTTTTCAGCCTACTATACTATGTTATGTTACTAATATACCCGCCACCTCTCTTCCTCTTATTTTAACCCTTTCTTGTACCATTTCCACGGTATGTGGGAGGATTGAAGACAAATTCTCTATAGATGTTAACATATATTTATTATGAATGCTTGAAGATGTTGTTATCATACATTGGATAGAAAGGAGCAGATGATGGTGATTCCGCTCTTCAGGCCTTGGCTTACTGTAGTGGTGTTTTTGGAGATGCAGGTGCAGATCACACATAGGTGACACTTCCCTGGATTCCTACAATCCACGTTCAGCCTTTGGGCCTTCTATTTGTCAAGTCCGGTGGGTAAAGCATACATTGGATAGAAAGGAGCAGATGATGGTGACTCCGCTCTTCAAGCCTTGGCTTACTGTAGTGGTGTTTTTGGAGATGCAGGTGCAGATCACACATAGGTGACACTTCCCTGGATTCCTACAATCCACGTTCAGCCTTTGGGCCTTCTATTTGTCAAGTCCGGTGGGTAAAGCATACATTGGATAGAAAGGAGCAGATGATGGTGACTCCGCTCTTCAAGCCTTGGCTTACTGTAGTAGTGTTTTTGGAGATGCAGGTGCAGATCACACATAGGTGACACTTCCCTGGATTCCTACAATCCACGTTCAGCCTTTGGGCCTTCTATTTGTCAAGTCCGGTGGGTGAAGGAGCTACTTCAAATGTTAGTAGCTTCCTTCTGTCAAGTCCAATAAATGAAGGAGCTGCTTTCTTCTTTAGCAGCTTCCTTTTGTCATCACCACATTGTAGATGAGATGTCCAGATGGTTACATAGCAAGTAAGGTTGAAAGAATTCTTTCAATTTCAACCTGTAATACTTGCTATGTTGACCCAGAGGGAGGCGAAAAACCCCTGAGGACTTAATGTTGGTTTGTCCTCCTAAGGGGAAAAAATTCCTACCTGATCCCAAATATGGCGATCGGAACAAATCCCTGGGTCGTTGAAGCTCAAATCTACATGGATGTTAAGTGGTGGATGTTTGGTGGGGTTGTCAAATCTGGTAAATAGGGAAGTCCAGTTGATCGTATCATTCAGATAGATGGTGCATATGGATGAATTTCATTAGCTATGCTGTTTTGAGCTTCATCCACCAACTCAAAACAGTTTTCTTGAATGACCTGGTTTGGTCATTTAATATTCGGTCTCGATGGCAGGATGATAGTGTTCAGACCACTCTGAACACACAAAGCTGAATCTTTTGAAGAGCTTCTGGTCTTCAGCTCTTATTCTATTTGACTCTTCAGCATAGGGCAGGTGGTCGTTAACACTCAGGTCAACAGACATTGTTGTCATGATTGCTGGTGGTGTCATTCTCCTAGCTTCCACATCTTCCCAATTTATGTTACGGAAATATAGATGTGTTTTGATGTCTGACACTATTCCATACCGCCGGCTCGGATTTTTACACAGCAGCCCTTCCATGACGTTCACCATGCCATAAGACAGACTGTCTGGGTAGCATGGATCACGATCAAGGACAGCCTGCTCAATTTCTCTGCGATTTCGTCCAGGAAAGGGCCTCCAATATGTGGACAGTTCATACATAATCACGCCAATAGAAAAATAGTCTACCGCTCGTCCATGTTTTTCACCCATCACCAGTTCTGGGGCTGTGTATCCTGGTGTACCTCTACAGTGGCTTCTGGTCCACTTGTAAGCAAGCATTATAGCAAGACCGAAGTCTGCTATTTTGATGTGTCCCTCTGTTGTCAGAAGGATGTTGGCTGGCTTAAGGTCCCGGTGAAGAATACCTTTTCTATGCAGGAACTCTATGCCACAGATAATTTCTGCGATGATAAATGTTATTGTATCAACGCGAAGAGGAAAGTTTGTGGGCTTGTACATAAAATCCCTGAGGGTGCCTCTGGTGGTCAATTCCATCACTTGGTAGACACAGTTTTGGGTGTGGAAGGCGGCCAGGCCCTGAATCAGGTAAGGGCTCTTGTAAGATTGTTTTAGGATGTGGCGCTCTGTGAAACGGTGTTTTCTTTCCACGAAATTCCGTTTGTCTGATACTTTAATGGCTACGCATTCATTGCGGATGATATCTTTAGCCAAGTAAACTGTTCCAAAGGTTCCTTTTCCTAGTTTCTGATGGAAAGTAAAGCACTCTAGTGTTAGGGGAACTGTGCCAGATATTTCCTGGTTGGCTTCCTCGAAACACAAATCTTCAGTGCTGTGTTCCTCATCATGGCAGCTGTCACTCTGAAAGGTTTTGGTAGACTTGTAAAGCTCCTGTGGTGTCTCCTCTTCAAGAGAGAAGAAATCGGACATGTCGTCACTACTGCCGCTATGAAAGCTTTTCATAGTGACGTAGATCTCCTCTGGTGTCTCTTCTAGAGAGGAGCTACTACTGCTGGACTCCTTAGAGCTGCAGTCTTTAATTTCTTCAGTTGTGTTAACTGCTGTCTTGTCCACTCCTTCAGATGAAACAAAATGATTGTGTTACTATATATATACAGTATATAAATATTGTTACCATTTTGTGCCTGCAGCTCATGTGCAGAGCTATGGGTTTCTACGGTTATAGACTATCTCTGTTTAATGTAAAAAACTTTGGATGAACACTTCCAGTTACTTTCCAATTTCTTACCTCCGCTGCTGATGTGACTTGGCCCTGGGATTTCACAAGAGGCTCTTTGGATATCTTTGGCGTCCTCTCCTAAATCCCTGGTGTTTACATTTTTGTCGTCTACTGCTTTATTGTCCACTTTTTCATTGCATGGGACATACAGATCTTCTAAACTCTGGATCAGACCGTGCATACGATCGTACGTTGCCAGTATTTCTTGGTGACTGGCATGGTACTGGATGCACAGTTCTTCCAGGCTGAGGGTCAGGTTGTGTACTTGTTGATATTCTGCTTGTACTTCTTCCACAACGCTGTCTATCCCCAGTTCTGGTTCTTGGTCGTCGGCCTTGAGGTTTTCTTCCAGAGTATCCTCTTTCTTTTCTATCTCTAAAGATGACTCATTGACTGTAAAGAAAAAAATGTATAGATATATCAATTTAGAACAAGAAGTCGCATCAGGAAACCTGAATGCTGTTTCATACATAACAAAGGAGAATGGAGATCTAACTAAGGAATGACGGGAAAGATGTTTTGAGAACTTTCTAGAAGAGGCCTAACCCAAGGACTTTTATTTCAAGGGGCTGTCTCATGAAAACAATCCCTGTCATTATGTACTATTAAGGCACATGGACATCATAGAGGGCAGTCACCCACAATAAGAACAGTTCATGCCCCAGCAGACCCAAATGTCCAAAAATTATGTGGATGGCCATAAGTTACATTTAAGTTTTGTAGTTTTTGTCAACAAAACCCGTAGTGATCCAATCTGAATGGAGTCATACTACTGGTGATGATTTCCTGAATGAACAGCTAAATTGGTGACAGGTTATAAATTTTCATGGAAATAAGCTGTATTATGTATTCTGCACCCTCTACATTAACACCGCTTTTGAAGAAAACCATGCATCTGCATATTGGGGCTGTTATTATTATATAGCAAGGTCCATTAGTTTATAACTCTCTCCCTGTCTGGTATTCCACATTCCATATTTACTATGATGTCACAGTTGAGGTTAAGTAATGTTAGAAACTGCTACAAAGGAAGAATGGAGCAGTACTCCATAGCAACCAATCAGATCACACTTATTGCTGAAATAAAAGCTTAAATCTGGTTGATTGCTCTGGGCAGGTCGTCAACATTTCCTTTGCAGTAGCATATTGTACATTATAATATGAAGTTTAATGACTTTAGCTTTCATGATGACTTGCAGAGAATCCCAAGCACTTTTCTTACTGCACTTTCCAGCCTCAGATACCTCTAGCAGTTAGTTCCTATATCTTTGAGATCATTTTGGCAGTTACATGGGGTGCTATAACTATAACCATAATCTTACAGTTTATAGGATGTTTCTGGATGCCCTACCTTTGCTGTCCGCCATGTTGCTCCCACTTGGCTTTGGGAGTTCCTCCTCCATGTTGATGATGCCACTGGGCTCTAGGGGCTCCTCTTCCCTGTGGACAATAACAATGCGCTCTAGGAGTTCCTCCTCCATGTGGATGACACTGGGCTTTTGGAGTTCCTCCTCTATGTTAATGTCACTGGGCTCTTTAAATTCCTCCTCCATGATGATCCAAGTGGGTTCTGGGAATTCTTCAGAACTCTCCTCATCCTGGATTGAGGTGCAGCACCTCATACATCCAGTAATTCTCTTCCAGGCTTTGCGCAGGCGCGCTAAGAACCCTTTCTTTTTGGGTATCTTAGGCTCTCTGCGCTTCTTCCGGATGATCTTCACTTCTTCTGATAGCTCCTCGATCTTATTTGCCTCCTCCTCTAAATATTTTCTCATCTCTTTTGCCTTCATTTTATCGCAAAGGTAAAAAGATATAGAAATTCGCGGTTGTAGCTCTCACTCGTACTCTGCTAGCTGCAGCAAGTGAATGCAATGGTTATTAGCCGTGCAAGAGAATATAAAGGCACCTGCCATTATGATGTCACAAGGCGCGTTGTGATGTCATAATTGCCATTGTGATGTCATCAACTGTCTTAAGGAACATGCCCCAACACGTTCAAACATGCAACATGCTCCAACATATACAGATGTTCCGGAATGTTCCTTAAGGCAGTTGATGACATCACAATGGTAGTACTTGAGGATCTTTTCACTATATTTCAGCTACAATATACAGGATTGCAATGGCTCTCACAGCATGCTTGGAGTTGTAGTTCCAGCAGCAGGGCTACACGTAAATTGACTTTTGCCATATGGGATGCCTAAGGAAACCTTTTTCTATTATATGGTCCTTTATTTCACATCTCTCACATGGAGTTATAATAAAGGCTGTATACAAGTTTATCCTCCAATTACATTCATAGACCATTTTTTCTCATTTGAGTTTATTAATTTTAAATTTTACTTAGTACAATAATAACTGAACAATAAGGAGAAAAATACATTAATAACATTGTATATCCATGCAAAATGCAGTATCAGGCCTCAGTCAGGCGGGTGTTTTTTGCCGCGATTTGCGCATGCGCATGCGTCTGGTGATTTTATAGAACCATTGCTTTGCAATGGTATCGGACACATGAGCGCTTTTTATGCTCTCGTCCGATAAATTATAGAACAGAAATCGCAGATCGCACCTATCTGCGATCTGCGATTCCTGTTCTCTTCTTTATATGCGCCCAATGGGGCCGGCGGCAGCAGCGCCGACCCCATTGAGAACATATAGTAGACAAATCATTCTCCTCTGCCACAGCTGTAACCGCTGTGGCAGAGAAGAATGATGTTTGCCCATTGAATTCAATGGAGCTGGCAATACAGCCGGCTCCATTGAAAGCAATGGGCTGCCGGCGATCGCACGATGAATTTTCGGGAAGGGCTTAAAAATATAAGCCCTTCCCTGAAATTCATCCAGAAATGTGTGAAAAAAAAATATATATATACTCACCTGGTCTTGGTAGACGTAGTTCAGCCGCGGCCGCCGGCACTTCTCCTGAACTGCTGTGAGTAGTATTCAGCAGCCGGGGCTTTAAAATCCCCGCCTGCTGAATGAGCTGCCTCTGATTGGTCACAGCCTGAGCAATCAGAGGCAGCTCTCACTCACCCATTCATGAATTCATGAATGGGTGAGTGAGTGCTGCCTCTGATTGGCTCAGCGCAGGGACCAATCAGGGGCAGCTCTCAACTGAATGACAGCTGAGAGCTGCCCCTGAATTCATGAATGGGTGAGTGAGAGCTGCCTCTGATTTTATGTCAAGACTGCCTCACATCACTTCGAGCTTGTAGCATTCCTCAGTTGCGGCAGGAGGATTGCACAGTTTCTCACATAGTGAATTCATGAATGGGTGAGTGAGAGCTGCCTCTGATTGCTCAGGCTGTGACCAATCAGAGGAAGCTCATTCAGCAGGCGGGGATTTTAAAGCCCCGGCTGCTGAAAACTACTCACAGCAGTTCAGGAGAACTGCCGGCGGCCGCGGCTGAACTCCGACTGCCCGGACCAGGTGAGTATATATATATTTTTGTTTTTACACATTTCTAGATGAATTTCAGGGAAGGGCTTATATTTTTAAGCCCTTCCCGAAAATTCATGGTGAGATTGCCAGCAGCCCATTGCTGTCAATGGAGCCGGCTGTATTGCCGGCTCCATTGAATTCAATGCGCTGGACAGCTCTGGCCCGTTTCTATTGAAACGCGGCTAGGAGCTGTTTTTTTGGGCGATTTTTCGGCCCCGGTCACGCGATTTGCGGATGCGCATCCGTCATGCGATCCGCAAATCGCGGGAAAAAATGCCCGTGTGACTGAGGCCTAAGAAGGAAATATAAACAATTGATAAGTGCTTATTGGGCTTCATAACAGATAAGCAGATATATTTCTATTGAGTTTTATGTCTCTGACCCCATTATGCGGTTACCCATCAAATAAGGGCCTGGTCAGGGCCCAGCTTGCAACTAATAATGGGATTAGGGAATGAAGGAAATAGAAGGGGGGGGTATGTCCCCTGAAGTCATGATGTAGAACACAAAGTGTTGTAAGTTTTTCAGTGCGGTAATTTTTAGGGACATGAATGATCTCTTTTGTGAAGGAAACCTATAATTTACCCATGATGTCCAGACTCTCAAATGCCGTGTAGCGGTTAAGAATTGTTGAAGTCAATTGTTCTCCTATTAAATACCAATTTAATTGCCTTTTCACTTCTGAAAACTTCTCTTCCTCCAAGACTTGGCGATTGTTTAGTAGGTGGGAAAAAAATCTGATTAGTCTTCGTGATTCCATAGAGATATTTGCATAAATTTAATAGGGGCTCCCATCTGACTTTTCAGATATTACAACCGGTAACCAAAAAAATTGGGTATACCCCTATCCATAGTCATTTTACTTGGGACAGGACTACCTAATGTGTAACATGTCACCAGGAGATTGACAGCAACAAAAACAATTCAAGTGGTATCCTGGTAGAGCATGGGCATTCAGGTATGGGCTAGATGCCATCGGAATAGTATGTTACATCTACCTGCAATTCCACATTAAACTCCGCAGCTGGAGCAGACAGGCGAATCCGGTAATATACTCGCCGCTACGGAGCTTATTTGTGCATGAACCAGACGTTTTTATTTCTTCTTTGGCTATTCAAACTCCGCTGAAGTTTGAAAACAAGAAGCTAAGACTAACTTCACACGTGCAAATGCGATATCGGGCTGTGATTCATGGCCCAATATCATGTTCGCTAACACGCGAGCTTGTAGCAATCCTCAGCCACGGTAGGAGAATTGCAGAGTTTCTCCCATTGTTTTCAATGGGGGACCTGACCAGGTGCACCGCCGGCACCATTGAAAACATGTGGGAAAGATAGGGTAGGACCTTTCTTCCTGTTTTGTTTTATTTACCGGCTCACAATAGTGCAAAATTTGAATGGGTTTAAAAAATAATAATTTTTTACCTGGTTCATGCTCTAATATGCTGCGTAGCGGCGAGCGCATTGGTGCATTTGGCTGTTTAAGTCCTAATGGAAACTTTTGAAAATTTTCAGTATTTTTGATTTACAGCAAACGCTAATGCAAGAAAATAACCGCAAAATACTGCCGTATGGCCCAGTCATCCCGGATTTTGGGGGCTGTCTAGCCATCCTGGTAAGTATGCCTGAGCCCCCATTTAACCCCTTGAGTGGCAGGTTTCCTACCACCCTGTCGTGCCCACCAGGGCAGGTTTTTTAAAATGGTCTAATCATTGAATTTCAACTAGTTTTGCAGTTGCGTCTCAAGAGCCATAACTTTTTCATTTTTCCATTGACATGGGCATATAAGGGCTTGTTTTTTGCGGGACAAGTTGTGATTTTTTAAACAGGGGGGAGGAAAAAAAGAAATGGGGAAAAAAGAAAAAAAGGGGCCATGTCATTAAGGGGTTAAATAATGTATTAACTTCCTTCTCTGAGTCATTACGACGCATGGATACCACATGTGTGATTGTATTTTTGATTTTTTACAAAGTAAAGGGAGACAAGTGTTTTTTTTATTTTTTTAATAATTTTTTACCTTTTTTTTTTTAATTTTTTTTTTTTGTCCCTTTAGGGGACTTCCACAGGGACCCATCAGGACCCCTGATCACATTCCGGGGGTCCGATGGTGACAGCCCTTTACATGCTGCAGTGACAGCCCTTTACATGCTGCAGTCACATAGACTGCAGCATGTAAAGGGTTAACACAGCAGAGATCGGAGGTTTTCTCTGATCTCTGCTGTAAGAGCAGGTACCTAGCTGTCCTCTGACAGCTAACAACCAGCTCTCCCTGCCACAGAGACCATCGGCTTGCTTCTGACAAGCCGATGGTCTCTATGGCAACTTGTAAACAAAGCAGGACATTGCCGACATGTCGGCAATATCTTCTGCTGGTTTTTCAAAGCCCTTGCGCTGCTCTGTGTGGGTCTATGCAGGCAGAGCACACTGTCACAGCTTGTGGCATTGTGCTCTGCAGCTCCCATAGTGATACATAGCCCGGAAATCTTCCGGGCTATGTTGCTATGAGCAGTGGAGCTCGTCCCCGGAAATTTTCCGGGCGTGCCACTCAAGGGGTTAAGGGGGTTCTGTCAAAATCAACTTTTATCACATAACCATATAACACGGAGCAGTGCTCCATTTAACCCCCACATTACTATAGTGAGGAGAAGAGGGGGAGATGGGCTGCCTGTTCTTGGGATCTCAGTGGTGATAAGCCATGGATAGGTAATAAATGTCGATTTTAAGAATCCCCCTTTAAAGGAGTCACCCAGACATCGCCCACCGGGATACTCCGGGTTTGGAGTGGAAGCGCTGCTCTGACCCCTGTATAGCGTCCGGCTCTCGCAATTGGAGATGCAGCTCTCACTGAAATCTATGGGACCTCACTGCAATTACAAGTGCAGCTCCCATTGATTTCAGTGAGAGGTAAAAATCAGGGAGAGCGCCTGGCACCTCTAAGCAGCAAGCAATATAGTACAATAGAATAACTCACCTGGTGCTTGACATGTCACCCTAAGGTGATCATGTGTCTACACTCAAGGTCCTGGTAGGCTTTTAAAAATTGCTTTGTCCACAGTTCATCATGATCCAGATCGCTGGAGAGACGCAGGTCACAACAATAATCCGTTCCTCATAAGAGGCCGGATAGTACAGTAGAAAATAAAGAAAAAAACTGTAGCCCTGCGCTACTTGTTATGCAGAACCAATTAATGGTATCACAAAGGTCAACCTCAGGTTAAAAACAAGAGGTTTAGAGGTCACAAACCTCATGTATTATCAATATCCTTGCAAAATACACTTGCGACGCAGTGACCTGCGTCTCTCCAGCGATCTCCAGCTGTCCAGGGTGATGATACATTCTCTGGAGAGTGGCAATTGATGTTAAGTACTTTTACTGACTTGATCTTGGCTAAAATTATGACAAAAAGGAGAAGTCTGATGATGGATGCCTTACAAAGGGTGGCATTTATAGCAGACTTCTGTAAGGAGGATGATTTTAAATTCACTCTTAATTCGATAGATGTTCTGGAAAAGAATGTTTTTTATAGGAAATTTGGTAAATTTAGCCGGGATTCGGCCCATTATGCACAAAAAATATATTTTTCATGGGACTGTAAAAAGATTAGAACTAACCCTAGACCAAAAATGGGCAATCAGGACTATAATAGATATCATTACCATAATCCCTTATATAGGAAGACAGTGACACATCAGCAAAATAACACCAATATGCCCGACACTGGGAGGAATACATCACAGGGAAGTACAGCCACAAGAAATTGGTCTGGAAAAACCAGTGTCTTTACAAATCAGTCTTATTCATATAATAGAAGGCCCCGGAATGTTGGACCGAATGATCCAACTCCTGATAAACATAGGAGTAATAACAAAGAGAAAAATTTAGATAGTAAATATAATTATAATAAAAATCACTAACCCGACTCCTAGTGACCATTCATCGTCCCTTTCCCCTTTAACTACATCTACAAAAGTGAATAAATCAACTCAAGTTACTAGGATTTCGCGCTTTCAAGCATCCCAGAAATGGTGGAGCTTGATCCCAATCTAGAGGTACCTTTAATAGATTTATCTAATCATAGTTCTTTATGTTCAACCCCTGTGGTAACAATCTCAACATCACCTGAACCCTCAACTTTGAGGGTCATTAACCTTGATAGGATAGAAAGGACCAATTCTATTGACGCGGTGGATCTTGAAAAAGTCCTTTTAAAATCCCCTTTGGCGGATTCTCCACCAAATTTTACGGATCTAGTATCTAGATCTCTGCCTGGATGTAATTTACCAGGAGAGACCCAAATTCAAACGTTAGCTCCGGCTAAAATAATTAGGAGTAAAGACCCCCTTTTTCCATTACTGGAACCCACGAAACCCCGAGTGGTCCA
Source organism: Eleutherodactylus coqui (assembly GCF_035609145.1). NCBI lineage: Eukaryota > Metazoa > Chordata > Amphibia > Anura > Eleutherodactylidae > Eleutherodactylus > Eleutherodactylus coqui. Next base: position 17,985,602 of record NC_089847.1, on the reverse strand, counting down.
CTCCCAACATATAACCAGGGCCAAGAACAAAATATTTCAATTTTACCAACCACTTCCACCCACCAGGTCTTCGAGGAACCGAAGCCTCCAAGACGTCGAGGTAAGAGAGGAGGAAGAAGGTCCAGACCAAAAGAAAATAGTAAAAAAGGGGAAGCCCCTAAGCATGACCTAGTAATAAACAATGAGGAGGCTAGATCTATGGGCATTTTTAATATTTCTAACCATATTCTAAAGATTAAAGAAGCAGAAGTTTTAGCAAAGGGCCTTTCATTTAGCCCATCTACGAGTGCAAACTTGTTTGATCTTTATGTTGATCTTAATCATTTTACCCGTTAGATAGTAAAGGTAACTATATAGATTTGTTCTATCAGAACGTTTTGCATGATTTTTCGACACTATGTACCAAAGATAAAGGCTTAAAATACAACCTCGATAAAAAACAACATCTAGCGATAAAAAGTGTAACGGAAAACCGTGATATTGTCATAAAAAAAAGCTGACAAAGGGTGGGGAATTGTAAACATTATGAGTATTATAATTTTGAATTTTTAAGAATTTTGGAAGATCCCTTATATTATCAGAAATTAGACAAAGATCCTGCATCTGTTGTCTCCTCTAAACTACAGATATTAGTAGATACAGCTTTGAAAAATAATTGTGTATCAAAAAAGAGAGATTATATCTGTCCAAAGTCCTGAGATACCATTTTTTTATTTTCTACCTAGGATACATAAAGATGCAAATACCCCCCCCAGGCCGCCCCTTAATCGCGGGTATCAATTCAATTACGAGTAATTTATCTCACTTCATAGATCATCATTTACAGAACTTTGTCATAGCACTACCTTCATATATGAAAGACACGGGCCATATCTTGTCAACAATTAAACAAATATCATGGAAAAACAGCTATGTGTGGTGTAGCCTTGACGTTACCTCCCTATATTCGAATATCCAACACCACCAAGGAGTTAGAGCTGCAAAATATTTTTTAGAACAAGATCCTTTGATGCCAACTAGAGATGAGCGAACGTGCTCGGCCCCGCCCCTTTTTCGCCCGAATACCGCGATTTTCGAGTACTTCACTACTCGGGTGAAAAGTACTCAGGTGCGCCGTGGCAGCGCGGGGGGTTGCAGCGGGGAGTGGGGGGGAGAGGGAGAGAGAGAGGGCTCCCCCCTGTTCCCCGCTGCTACCCCCCACGCCGCCACGCCTCTCCCCGCCCCCCGGCGCACCCGAGTACTTTTCACCTGAGTAGTGAAGTACTCGAAAATCGCGGTATTCGGGCGAAAAAGGGGCGGGACCGAGCACGTTCGCTCATCTCTAATGCCAACGCAACAGAAAGATTTTATATTGGATGCAATCCAATTTATATTAACAAATAATTACTTTACCTATAAAAATGTTTTTTTTCAACAAATCAGCGGTACCGCGATGGGTACCAAATTCGCGCCTAGTTATGCGAATCTATTGATGTTTTTTTTTGAACAAACAGCTTTTAAGGATGAACATATAATCCTACATAGACGTTTTATTGACGACCTCTTACTAGTCTGGGATGGTGAAATCGAGGATTTAAAGCTTTTTATCACAGGGTTAAATAGTAATAATTTTAATCTAAAATTTACAAGTCATATCAGTAAAACAGAGATAGTTTTTTTTAGATCTAATTATTTCATCTGAGAGAAGCAATATTAATACTAAAACACATTTCAAGCCAACAGATTGCAACAGCTACCTTAATTTCGGTAGCTGCCATAAAAAGAGCTGGAAATTAAACATACCTCAAGGGCAATTCAAGAGGATCAAAAGGAATTGTTCCTCATTGAACGACTATAAACAACAATCAAAAGTTCTCATAACTAGATTCCAAGAAAAGGGCTACCCTCTAGAATTGATCATGTCAGCATACAAAAAAACCTATATGATAAACCCTTTGAAAAATCAAAAACGGATAGTATTGATACCAATATAAGCGAAACCAAGATGGATTTTAATAAAAAAAAATTTTATTCATTGCTAAATTCAATGTGCAACATAAGGAAATTGAAAACACCCTAAAAAAACATTGGTCGATTTTAAAACAAGACCCCTTCTTACAGGACAGCATTTTGGATAGTCCCAAAAATAATCTACCGAAAAAACAAGACTTTACAAAACATCCTGGCCCCTTCTAACCCAGATAAGTCTCATCGAATTGGACAAGGGTCAAAACATCCCAATATGGTAGCAGGTACTTTTAAATGCCTGAAAGCCTGGTGTAAATGCTGCTCTGTATTAGTACAAGGGAGAAAAGAGATTTTTCTGAAGCCGGAGAATAGGTTTATGGTGATAAATCAATTTCTGAACTGTAGTTCTGATTTCCTCATTTCCTCAACGCAGTTCACCATGCAGACACAGTTCATATTATGGGAAATATCCAAAAATTGCCTAAAATTATCATTTCAAAAAATTGGGCATATTTTCTGCTTCAGAGGAAAAATATGTGTCTGACCAGTTCCTAAGGCGACTCTTCACAAGCGTTTTTTACAGCCCTTTATGTACATAGCAGTCGGACTTCAGATGTTTGGTTGCTACTCACAAGGTCAATTTTTGCAGTTTTTGTCAACAAAACCCGTAGTGATCCAATCTGAATGGAGTCATACTACTGGTGATGATTTAAATGCATTGCTTGGGACAGCTTCCATGAAATTCCGTAGTTGCTGTGCCTGCAATGCCAACCCGGGCCTACGGATAGCTTAATCTGCTGCCTGTGCTGACAGTTGACCCTGGAATCAGCTGATCAGTGGGGTTCCTGAGCTGCAGCCCCCCACCCAACAATTATCTATTGATAAGCTACTCTAAGGACAGGTCACCAATAGGAAAAAAAAACTCCAAAGTCCCAGACAAACCCTTTAACTCCGATGCCACCCCGCTGTTGCAGTGGGACACCGGCTGTGACTGACAGCCGGCTCCCACTGCAGGATAACGCCAGATCATAAGTGATCTCGCGCTATCCCCAGGACGTACCAATATGTCCTGTTGTGGGAAGTACCAGGCTCCCAGGATGTACCGGTACATCCTGGGGAGGGAAGGGTTTAAGGGTTAAAGTCACATTGCTATACTGTAAGAACTGTATCCACTTTGGGCATTTTCCCAGCCCTTCCCCACCCTCAACTTCTGAGACAAAGAAGCTACTTTTGCCTGACCACTTGTTGAGAAGACAAAGACTGGCTCATACACTGGACTTGAGAGGGGTGTGGGGAGGGGACGGGGAATTCTATATGGCCCAACAAATGAAAACTACATATGTTACTGATGTAATGTGTTATACACCCATAAAGGGCAGGTATTATGTGTTTCAATAAAATGAGGGTCTAAGCAATGTACCACTCAGATCCAGTTTAGACCTGAGACTTATATCTTGTGTCTGACTGGTTGTTATAAGGCGTGTGCATGCCATACTACATAATTAGGAAGCTACAGAATACCCCGAAACCTGCTGGAGAAAATACCATCCAGTTCAGCTGGCGTCCCTGGTTGTGGGCGAGTAGACTGTGATTTCTTCAGTCTGGAAAATACAGAGACTGGCAGATAACACGCAGAACTCAGGGGCCCGAAAATCTACAGAACACGGTAAAATTACTTTATCTTAATCTACCTGAGTGAACTGACTTCAACCTGTTTATCTTCCTGCCTCTACGCCAGACTTCTAACAAATCACTGAAAGGCAGGTAATGTAGTTCTGTCTACTCGAGATTACCACCGTGTCTGGAGATATTCTGTATGCTGTAAATGTTGTGTTTGAGACGGTTAAAGACTGTGTACACAAGACCAAGAGACAGATTCTGTGAGGGTCGATTTTTTATTAGGGCGGACTTGAGCTGTATAGCAGGACATAGTGTGTGTACCTATACGCTTTGAGGGAGCACGCCCGGGGCACTCTCCTATGTAATAGTGCGTGGTTTGCCCTGATACACTTGGAGAGCGAGGCCAGGAAAATTTTAAAAATAAGCGAATTCACTTGTATGATCGAGCACGGTATATGCTCTCATACGTAAGGAAGGATACGCAGGGATTAAAATAGGCATATTTACTTGTATGATTGAAGGTGTTATGTTCTCATATGTGGAAAGGGATACGCTGGGATTATAGCCGCGGTGTGAGACGGCTAGATACTCCAGATACTGTTGAGGTCTTGGTCACTGAATATAATCGTCAGTCTTTGTGTATAGCCAAATGTCTTGTTTAAAGGGTGTGAAGTGTTTGTTACTGGGGATTTTGCTGATAGAGGGTGGGCTGTTGCACAGATAGGTGAGATGTATACTTTAAGCCACTGAAAATATTCCCGTGTAAACCCATCTGTTCTTTTTGTTTTGTATTATAGAGTTAATGTGCATTGTGATTTGCGAGGAAAGAGATTCTACTGGGAGAATTTGAGAAAAGTGGAATCTAGTAAAGGAGTTTTAATGTGTCCAGAAATTTCAAATAGGATAGAATGAGCAGGCAGAATAGAATACGGCATAGATCCAGGTTGTCCAGGAATTCCAGAGAATGGGGAACAAAGCAAGCAAAGATAAGGGACATAGAGGATGTGACTTAGTTGCTGAAAGAAAGGAACAAAGTTTTCAGAAGATAAGCGGGGGGGGACTGGCAGACAGAAAAGTGCTTCAGATTGCTAAAAGGTGGTATAACTTAGAAAGGGATTCACGAGCAGAATTGGGTGGGGGAGGAGGTGAGAGGGTAGCGGGGGAGTGTATTGCCTGTATCATAAACAATGTAATGCCTTTGTATTGACTACAGCCCCTCCCTATGATGGCGGCCAGGCTTGCAATGTTTAAAACCCCACATAGTGTGACTCTGCAGCAAGTGTGGTGAGCCCCACCCTCATCCTGAAATTACTTCCTCCCATGTGCTCACTTTCAGGGTGTGTGACGTCACTTCCGGCCCCTCCAATCTGGGACAGGACTAAGCCCCGCCCCTTCCTCCTCCAGCAGCCATTTTGCCTCACCCAAAAGATCTGTAGCCCCGCCCCTTCCGCCTCTGGCGGCCATCTTGCTGCACTCAGGAGGCCTAAATTCCCCAATGCCACTGTATCCAGTGCTAACATCATGATTGTCTGAAGTAAGGTCTTGTTTGCACAGACTTTATTACACTACAAAATGGGGCCACCTTGGATGTGGGATAAGTTCAGGGAAACAAACCTTTGTTCTTTGCGAAGATGCGGATTAGGACATAGTAGGTGACTAAGCTGGTTTATGGAGTATAGAAGATTGGAGTTGATGCATGGAGGACAGAGGCTTGGGACCCATGAGCAGGGGACAACCCTCTCATGGTGTGTTCCCAGGGGCTCTGTCTTCCGCTGCCTGCTTCTCCAATGGATGTTCAGACAGATGATGTTAAGGAAGGCTTCTACAGATGGAATAATTTCCCTACAGTCACCCAGCAAACTTTTTCACGTAATTTGCCAAAGTAGTCTGGGATTTATGTGAGAAAAAGTGACTTAATTGCTCAGAGTAGGATGTCAGTTTATCCGCATTCTTTAGTTTTTTTCCTTATGTCTTTGTTAGAGATGAGCGAACGTACTCGTTTCGAGTACTTACGCACCCGAGTACCGCCATTTTCGAGTACTTCAGTACTCGGGTGAAAAGATTCGGGGGGCGCTGGGGGGCGGGGAGAGGCGTGGCGGTGCGGGGGGTAGCAGCAGGGAACAGGGGGGAGCCCTCTCTCTCTCCCTCTCCCCCCCACTCCCCACTGCTACCCCCCGTGCTGCCACGGCGCCCCCCGAATTTTTTCGCGCGAGTACGGAAGTACTCGGAAATCGCGGTATTCGGGCGAAAAAGGGGCGTGGCCGAGCACGTTCGCTCATCTCTAATCTTTGTATATTCTAGTGTCAGTCTCCACTGAAGCTATAATTCTATTCAGACAGGATAGTCAAAGTTAAATGGTGTAATTCCCTGAATTTCATTTTGACTGGGTGGCTGTTAATAGCTGTTGCTTGTGTTGCGCCCCCTTGTGTTAGAAATGCTAACTGCGACAAAAAAAAAATCAAAAGGATATTTTTGCTCAGACTTTGCTGCATACAATATCACCTTGACCAACAAAGTGCTTGTTTTTGTGCCTCTTGGCTTCCTTTTTCAACGGTGTACTATTTTGAACCCGACTATTTCTTTTTCAATAGAGTATCCCGCTTAAAAAGGGGGGGAGGCATAGGTGATCTAGGTGTTGTAGATCAGCTATTGGGTTTTTTTTAAACAAAAAGGAAATAAATAATTTTTTTGCTACAAGATTCTAATCTATGTGAAATAGAACATTAGCATGATTATTTAGTACTGATGCAGCAAGAAACTGTTGGTATGCAAATAGTTACTGGAACCCTCTGTTGATAATGCATATTTTGAGCTTTTTGCAGATGGTACCAGGGTGAGGATTGACGACTCCACATCGGATATGCAGTGGTCACACAACAAGATGTCCTAGAAGTAGAAGCTCTGCCTCCGCATGTCTCAGCACAAGAAACGGAACTGAAGGCCCTCACTGAGGCGAGTAGAGTGGTGAAAGGTAAGACGGCAACCATTTACACTGACTCCTGGTATGCATTTGGCATAGCTCATGATTACGGCCCAATATGGAAGGCCAGACAGTTTCTTACCTCAGCAGGACAACCAATTAAGAATGGTGCAGCGGTGCAGAGTCTCATGGAGACCCTACTACTACCTGTCAGTGAAGAGCTCACACCGATTCCTACACTGGAAAAGCAAGAGGCAATGCCCTCGCCGACAGCACAGCAAATGCAGCGGCCCTCAAGCTGTGGAAGAAAGAAGACAAGATATTGACAGCACGAGTCAGAGGAAAAAACTTGGACATTGACAAAATTTGGACATTGATATGCTAAGGACTTTACAGTTACAAGCCAGCAAGGAAGGAATGGATAAATGGACTAAATATGGGAGCAGCAGAAACAGGACAGCGCATGGTGAACAGTCAACAGTACTTGCCTACCACAGTTCCTGTATCCCATTATGGCCCAGCTGACGCACTGAATGACGCACCTAGTAAAGCAGCAATTATGTCGACGCTTGAACGAGGACGGGCGACTCCTGGGTTCTCTGTAGCTGATGCATAATTTGTCCAGTTAGCATGATCTATGCCATAGGCGAGTCAGGACAGAAGGGAAAAGGTGCCCCAAAGACACTTGCCTAGACCACTCTACCCATTTCAGGGATTGCAACTTGACTACATTCAGCTCCCACCTGTTGGGAAGTATGAATATGTGCTTGTTGTTGTTGATGTCTTTTCAGGTTGGTGGCCTACCCTGTTACCAAGGCAAACGAGTAGGTAACCGCAAAGAAGCTCGTGAACGAGGTAAACTGCAAATATGGGGTACCAGAAGTGATTGAGTTAGACAGAGGTACGAACTTGGCAGGTGAAATAATACAACACATCATGTCTGCTCTGGGTGTATCCCAGGCCTTTTACACACTCTACCACCCATAGAGTAGTGGAAAGGTGGAGAGACTTAGTGGCACGCTATAAAGCAAGATGCTTAAAATGACGCCGGGAATGGGGCTACCCTGGACAGACTGTTATCCAATAGCCCTATTCAGTGTTAGATATACACCCAAGGGGGATCATGCATTTTCTCCCTACGAGATCGTTTGGGCCAGCCCCAAGGTTAGGTTGCTACTATCCCCAGTAGTTACAATTACAATCTGATGTATTGACTAAGTATGTGATTTCCCTTGTTAAAGCACTAACCAAAGTCTATGCACAGATGTTCTCTTCCAGACCCCTAGGCAGACACTGGGACACATATCTGGCAGCCTGGGGATTGAGTGTGTGTCAAGAAGTTCCTCAGGAAGCACCCTCTTGAGCCTCGATTTGATGGTCCCTACCAGGTGATTCTGACTACTGCCACAGCTGTGAAACTAGCCGAAAGACTTACTTGGATCCACGCTTCACACTGTAAGAAAGCCTCAGATGCGGGAGACCAGTCTTAGTCATGCTGTGGACATTACTCTGGTTGGGGCTAGTGAGAGAGGAGGGTGGCAACTGGAATCCTTGGTCGGAAGAATATGAGGGCACGGTTACCTTCTGGTATAACTCGTCCAACACTCAAGTAGCCGCATATTCCTTCGAGTATTGTACTGTGGTCCCGTGACTAGGCGCAAAATTCCACCACCGGCCAGATTCAGCTTAGTCCAGCTGGTTATATGACATATATACCCGGGAATACAATATGTTTGCACCACTGATAATGTCTGGGGAGAAGACTGCCGGTATAAGGGATATGGTAGATGCTCCCAAGTGAAAGCCTTCACCTAGCCCGTGCCCGTAATTAACCCCCTACGCCCTAAAATAAAAAACCTTGCAAAACATGATGATCATAGCCGACCCTACCTTTGAGGACACCATGACAGTAGAGACTGGCTACTCTGACCAGAATCTCTGGTTGGAGGGGATGAGGTACAATGCTAACAAAAGCAACAAGTCAAACTGTTTTGTGTGCGGTAGTGCCCGACCATACTCGGGGATGGTCCCCCTAAATCTCCCTGTAGATGCTGAAGAGTGTTTCCTTAGTCTCTTCACTAACACTTCCACTAATTACACTACTCGTGAGAAGTGGAAAAATGAATACTCTATAACTACTTAAGTGTCTTGTCCCGGAGAGAGTATTACTGACTATCCTGGAAACTACACCTGCTATGCAAACATGCAGGGTGGAGGGAGATTTTTGGGGAACTCACCAACAGGTATTGCTCCTTCTACAGTACACTAGGAGGGAAATGGACACAGAACCAGGTCCAGTCCTTAGGAGATGTTTACTGGCTTTGCGGGAACATGAGGTGGATGACCCGCCTGGAAGGTAATTGTGAGTAAAAGAAATGAAAAAGGAGGGTGGAGCAAGACCCAGTGAGGGTGGTGGAATATTTATGGAGTACAAAGTGTTTCCAATGATGGAGTATTTTGAATGGTGGAGGTGCTGCCAACCAGATGACGCTCCACCAGTGTGGGCGTGAGTGTAGCGAAAAGGATGTGAAAAAACTGGTATGGAGGCGCAGCCCTCTAAGCTACTAGAAGATGTAGATCAAGGTCCAATGTGTGATGGTGAAAGCACTTTTTTATTTTTTCACAAATTAAAAACCAGCAATAGAATACGTGTTTCGGGGATGAACCCCTTCGTCAGTTCGGCTGGATAGGACAACAGGATGCCTGGAGGTGACACAACTCCAAAGATGTATTGGATGTGTCAGAGGTCCTGTATGTGCAGGAGGACAGGGGAGAAAGAAGTGCTAAAGCATCATCCCCGAAACGCGTATTCTATTGCTGGTTTTTAATTTGTGAAAAAATAAAAAAGAAGTGCTTTCACCATCACACATTGGACCTTGAGCTACATCTTCTAGTAGCTTAGAGGGTTGCGCCTCCATACCTGGAAGGTAATTGGACAGGGGAGTGTGCCTTAGCAAAGCCCTTATGCTCCTCCACATCCTGCCAGACAGCATTGAGGATAATGAGGTTATCCCCAATAGTTACCTTATCTTGATCAAACTCTGCCTGTGTTTTGTGGTTTTCTTGTCATGTTGGTCTATCCTTGATTTCTGCATAGGTATGGCGGTTCTTTCCAGTCTTGTCACTAGGCAGCGTAGGGTCAGTGTTGGCGGCCTGGACCTGTCCACCTTTAGGGCTATCTCTAGGAAGGGACATTGGTGTGGGTAAAGGTCAGAGAATCCCACGCCGTGCGTACCTGTGCACACTTCTAGTATTGTAACATTACCCTAGAGCGAGAAGAGAGGCTCCTGGTGGTAGTTTTGATCTACACGTGTACATTGACGTCATAGGACAGCCAAGGGGGGTACCTGACGAGTTTTAAAACTAGAGACCAAGTTAAAGTTGGATTTGAGTCCATTTTTTCCGATCATCACGGTAAATAAAATGTTGACTGGATTAATTATATTTATTATAATCATCAGCGGTTTATAAATTATACTAGAGATGCCCTATAGGGACTAGTCGAGCAATAGGACCTACCTCAACTATGACTTTTCAAAATAGAATGTGGGGTGTCTGTAAGATTATATGGGAAACTTGTTGTACCTACATCCCAGACAACACGTGACCCACAGGTAAAGTCACAATTGCCATTAAGAAGCTGACAGCACTAACTAAAAAGAGCTAACCCTTGGCACCAGTACTTTTCATGGATGAGTGGGTGGCAAAGGATCCTGGCTCAGATAGGCGTCGCTGTCGTATGTGCACTGATTATCTTTTCCGTTCTAGTCTGCTGTGATATCCCTTGTGTCAGAGAGACCTATGAAACTACAGCTGAAAAAGCCGCTCCCACAATGAGTTTGCTGAATGCATCCCCAGAAGGAGTGGACAAGTCCTACACCCCCTTGAAGACCCCAAATCCAACCTACAACGCACTCCAGTTATAGGTTCACCCGCAGAGGACTGTGAAAATTATCAGGGAAAGTTAGAGAATAGACATTTCAAGGGGGGATTGTAGTAGACATGATGATTAGTTAGCGTAAAATGTCTACTGATTTGTATAAACTAGATGTATTACGCAGCTGTAGTGATTTAACTCTGTAGAGGCTAATGGCTGCATAATTTCATTATGGTAATTGCTGGAGAATGGCATGGTGAAAGATGTGTTCTATAATGTTAGCCTAATTTAAAGCTCCTCTGTAGCCTTTTAAGGGTTAAAGTCACATTGCTATACTGTAAGAACTGTATCCACTTTGGGCATTTTCCCAGCCCTCCCCCACCCTCAACTTCTGAGACAAAAAAGCTACTTTTGCCTGACCACTTGTTGAGGAGACAAACAATGGCTCATACACTGGACTTGAGAGGGGTGTGGGGAGGGGGCAGGGGATTCTATATGGCCCAACGAATGAAAACTATATATGTTACTGATTTAATGTGTTATACACCCATAAAGGGCAGGTATTATGTGTTTCAATGAAATGAGGGTCTGAGCAATGTACCGCTCAAATCCAGTTTAGACCTGAGACTTATATCTTGTGTCTGACTGGTTGTTATAAGGCGTGCGCATGCCATAGTACATAATTAGGAAGCTACAGAATACCCTGAAACCTGATGGAGAAAATACCATCCAGTTCACTGAACAACAAGGAGAAAAATACATAAAAAACATTGTATATCCATGCAAAATGCAGTGTAAGAAGGAAATATAAACAATTGATAAGTGCTTATTGGGCTTCATAACAGATAAGCAGATACATTTCTATTGTGTTTTATGTCTCTGACCCCATTATGCGGTTACCCATCAAATAATGGCCTGGTTAGGGCCCAGCTTGTAACTAATAATGGGATTGGGGAATGAAGGAAATAAGGGGGGGGGGGGGGCGGTATGTCCCCTGAAATCAAAATGTAGAACACAAAGTGTTGTGAGTTTTTCAGTGTGGTAATTTTTAGGGACTCATGTGGCTCATGTGCAGTGCATTTTTTTCAAATCTTCTGCTTTCCCGCGGATCCTCGGCACTTCCGCAGTGTCAGCTGCCAGCGTGTTGCAGATCGAACAGCTTCCATTGACTTTAACGGAAGCGATCCCTGCATAAACATGGAGCATGCCGCATTTTTTTTACCGCACGTCCAATTTGGACACCGGGGATGAAAATGACATCCGCAGGTATTTAAATATCTGTGGATTCTACAGTTCAATTATGCCAGTGGACATGAGGCTTAAGGCTGGTTTTACGCATGTGATATAGGCTTCCAGCACACTATTGTCTTTTTTCATCCATGTGGGGTCCAATTAACAAAACAGAATCCACAAAGACATAATACGGATCCATATTATTCAGGGCTTAATCAGACAACCATATATCGACTGGGTTTTTACGCCCAGCTGATATACGGCGTCCCTCTCTGCAGGGGGAGGAGGCTGGAAGAGCCAAGAGGAGGCTGGAAGAGGCGGGAGCAGTGCACTGAGCTCCCACCCTCTGCCCCTTAGCACTATTTGCAATGAGTGTGGTGGAATAGGGAGGAGCTAAGTTCCTGGACTTAGCTCCACCCCCTCCAATTGCAAATAGTGGCGACTGGGGGGCAGGAGCTCAGTGCACTGCTCCCGACTCTTCCAGCCTCCTCCCCCTGCCGTGAAAACCCGGCCAATATACAGTCGTCTGAAGTCGCCCTCAAAGTGACAACACGCACCACAGAGTATTTTCACACACACATGGACTGTGGCAAAACAATCACGCACACTATTCTAATCCCTTTAACAGGCGAAACTCACCCATTCAAGTCTATGGGGATGGAAAAAAATGGACAGTACTCAGATACCATCCATTATTTTTTAAGAAATGCAGAAAATAAGGAGCAAGCCTAGTACATTCTTTTTTGTTAATTGATAAAACTAATTAGGCTGAACGGCCTACTCATTGGAATGTCCCGCCTGTTCAAACAGATGTGAATAGGGCTGGCAAAAGGCAAAGAAAAGTAAAACGCATGGATCCGCTCGCCAGAGGACGGGATCTGGCTCCATTCAGAGCGCAATCACTTCCTCCTCTGGCGAGCGTGATAACGTCATGCCCATGTAAAGGAGGCCTAAGTACATGGGATCACATAATTATGATATATGTGTATTCGCTGCGTATTTAGGCATGAAGACAGGAAGAATCAATAGGATCTTTTTGTGTTTTTTTTTGCGTCCGTAAACACAGCAAAAACACTATACACAGGCTGTAAATGCACTGCATATTTACGCGAATGAAGTTCTTCTGAACATACTCTGAGGTCAGACCAGACACTCCAATCCATGAGATGTGTCAGATCAGGTCATCAGTGTGGGTCTATGGACTGAGACCAGCAACAATCATTAGAAAACAGCGACCTTAGGATGGGGTCACACGGGACAGAATTTCACGAAAATTCCGCTGGAACAGCACAGCTTCAAATCCCGGAATTGAATTCCGCACGTCAGTATTCATGTGGCTTGGCCGCAGTGTGCGGATGAGATTTTTGCAAAATCCCGGGATTAGGAGCTGCGCTTGGAATTGCCATGCGGACTTTGCGCACGGAATTTAATCGGCAATTCCGCCCCATGTGAACCAAGCCCTATTCCTCATTCGGCTTCCCTAGGCTTCCCCTACAGCTGTGTGATTTCTGAGCTCCCACTGACTTCTACGTGAATATCATCTGCTTTACTTGGGCCTATCTGAGGAAGCTGGAAGGGCTGTGCGGTATTAACCAATGAGCATGATATCTGTGATGTCATTACTAGTGGCTTTGTATACAGATGCAGTGTTTTTCTTTTCCAGGCTATGGAATGCTAGATGACATCATAAAGAAGAAAGGAAAAGGAGACAAGTTTGTGGAATGTGAAAATCTCCAACCTGAGGCACAACACAGTAGAAGACATGGTCAGTAAGGCCATGGAGACTCAGATCAGCTCCCATATTGGGGCCTAATAACATCTAAAGGGAGTTGAGTTTTTTGAGTAAGCAAAGTCTGAATGAGAAAGGAGTAATATTACCTGCCATCCTCCGTTCTTGAAGATCTGCTGCAGATCCTCCGGTTCCCAGGACTCCGTTTGGTCTTCCAACGTGCCTGCAGTTTCCCCCACTGCCCGGTAATCACTATGATTTGGTAGTCTGAGACACTACACGCCACTATCGTATTGGCAAGCACTGCTCATGTATCAAGAGCAGCATGTAGTGTCTTGGTCTACTGATGGATGACCAAAGCACAGTATGCATCGGGTAGTCAGAAAAGTGCTGCAGCCACCTTCAAAGCCTGAAGAGAGATCCCAGCAACCAGCAGATCGGTGGCAGGTAATATTAGCCTCCTTTTACCCCGGTGGGTTGCTTTCCTTGCCCGATGCTCCCGGCCGTCTCTTCTGTTTTGGGCTGATCTTGTTTGTACTTTATCCTGGGGAATCCTGGGGGTAAGAAGGAGCTGGAGAACTGTGGTTTTCAGTGCAAAAAACTGGGATCATAGTGAAGAAATCTGCTGAACTGCAAATGACGTACTGCGACTTATATGGAGCAAAGGTAAAGGGAGGATGATGGTGATGGCCGTGTATTGTACTGTTATACTGTATATTGCTACCAGATGGCATTGGACATTTAACAGTTAATTTCTTTGTGACATAGTAAATGGTTAACAAACGTGTAAGGTGTAGAATCCAGCAGCACACACTTATGTTTCAAATCCCTATCAGGGTTAGGTGGGAAGATGCAGAGCTGTATATGGGACCATGAACCAAAAGTCCCCAGCAGAAGTCCAATATTTTACCAATAAACGGCAGCATAAACGGTAAATAAAAGCATCAAAAAGCTTTATTGTTCCATATTAATAAACACAGACAAACAACGTTTCAACCTTAATAGTCTTTCTTAAGCCTTGGCTTGAGAAAGTCCATCAAGGTCGAAACGATAAAGCTTTTTTGACGCTTTTTATTTACCGTTTATGTTGCCGTTTATTGGTAAAATAGTAAATGGTTAGATCTGTTCCTGCTGTATGCACATTCACCATGACCTCCTTTTGATCCAGGGCGTTGGGGTGGAGATCTATTCTGGAAGTAACTGCAGCCTGATTGACAACGGCATCCACCACTGCAGAGACGGAATCATTATCACGGTATTGTGACTTCACACATGGAATCTGCTCACCGTATGCGGTTGGTCAGGACATCCCATCTTCACAATGATGCTGCTTTGGTAATTACTTCTGGTGGTATTCCAGGACTTTTACCCATTGTACTGTTGGTGATCTATCCTGAGGATAGGTTCATCAAGTTAATTGGTGGAGTTCCACCAGTCAGGACCCCTGCTGATCAGCTAATCTCAGCCATCAAACTCATGTTAGCCAAGCCAGATGCTGAAGTGTAATAGAAGGCACAGCATCCATTGAAATCGGTGGCTCTGCTGCAATGAGTGCAGGGGCTGATATCAGCTGATCGACTGGGGTCCTGAGCAGTGGGAGCCCAGACGATCGACTATAGATTACCTGTTTTCCTGGAAATAAACTAATGGGCCCTTTTTTGACCTTTTGTCTGCGAATGGGGTGGTGCATGGTCATCCTTTCAGGTGAATGAGTGCTCGTGTAATACTTGGTCACATGAGGGGACTATGTTTAGTTTTTTACTACATTCAGCTAGAATCCTCTTGTTTTTTTAGGACTTCATTGTTGAGGGGCACGATCTCCCCAAAATATCTCTTGAGATGAATATAATCCATAACAACGAGGGCTATGCTGTAGTACTGGTGAAGCCGGGGGCTGAAGAGGATCAGGTAAGATCAGAGGCAAAGTAGGAAGGTGAGTTCTAGGCTAGGATTTGAGTGGTCCATTCTGCCGTTTTCCTGCATGATGATCCTTCTACCACATGGATGACATACTGCGGTGTATTTTATACTGCGGCACGTCTTACTGGTTGTGGATGAGCCATTACTGATCCATAGGGCTAAATATCAGCGTTTGTGCCATCCTGATTACACATTATCTGTAGGACCCTACTAGGGAGGGTGGATGGGACACATAGGCTTACATGGGTGGCAGACGGGCTTAAGCACTCGAGCTCTGGGCTCGGATTTGGAGTTGGCACGTTTTGTCTTGTTCACAGATGTGTTCTCTGTTTTATTCGTCTTATACTGCAACTCGCGGTCTATGAAACTGTCAGTGTGTGAGACCTTGAAGCTATTCTCTGGTTTTATGTAAACTAAGCTTAAAGGGTTGTCTGGGACTCTTACTAGTGATGACCTGTCCTCAGGATCGGTAATCAACAGTTGATTGGTGGGGGTTTGCAGTTTCGGGTCCCCACTGGACCTGCTGTCAATGCAGAGAGTGCTGGAAGCAGATAGCGCTACGCCCGTTTGCTACTACTGGCACAGTTCACAATTTAATGTATTACCAAACCAGACTGATGCAATACAGACAGCGCTACCTATTCTTGTACACATGACAAGTTCTTCAATTTTCTAATAGACTTTGTACCAAATCTTCACCATTTAAGATATTGCTTGCTGTCATTGAATGAGAACACCTTTTCTAATCACAGGCAGTAAACGTGTATATAGCTAGTCCTACACTCAGCTGAGAAGTAGATACAATTGTATCTAGTGTAGACAATGCTCTGTGTGCTAAACAGCTCAGATCCCAGACTGATACATTGTAGCAAACTACCAATCAGTCTGGAGTACAGGCTGTTTAGCTCACAGAGCATTGTCTACACTGGATACAACTGTATGCACTTCTTAGATATGAGTAGGACTGTATTTTGCTCTCTACAGCTGTGTGTCCACTTCCATAGAGAGCAATATGTATTTTTGTGCACAGCAGAAAGTCTATTACCTGTGGCCTTACTGTTGGAACTACAACCCCCAGCATGATGTGAGAGTCATTGCATTACTGTTTATGGAAGCTTAGTGTGCAGATCCCATAGGAAACTAAAATGTTACTCTGATTACAGCAGATAAATGTTTGCAGGTCACTGACACACAAGGTCAGTAAATATGTTAAAACGCGGTCTTAAACAATCATTAGTGAAATAATCCCCTTAAACTGGATCGACATGTGTCTTTTTTTCAGCCTACTATACTATGTTATGTTACTAATATACCCGCCACCTCTCTTCCTCTTATTTTAACCCTTTCTTGTACCATTTCCACGGTATGTGGGAGGATTGAAGACAAATTCTCTATAGATGTTAACATATATTTATTATGAATGCTTGAAGATGTTGTTATCATACATTGGATAGAAAGGAGCAGATGATGGTGATTCCGCTCTTCAGGCCTTGGCTTACTGTAGTGGTGTTTTTGGAGATGCAGGTGCAGATCACACATAGGTGACACTTCCCTGGATTCCTACAATCCACGTTCAGCCTTTGGGCCTTCTATTTGTCAAGTCCGGTGGGTAAAGCATACATTGGATAGAAAGGAGCAGATGATGGTGACTCCGCTCTTCAAGCCTTGGCTTACTGTAGTGGTGTTTTTGGAGATGCAGGTGCAGATCACACATAGGTGACACTTCCCTGGATTCCTACAATCCACGTTCAGCCTTTGGGCCTTCTATTTGTCAAGTCCGGTGGGTAAAGCATACATTGGATAGAAAGGAGCAGATGATGGTGACTCCGCTCTTCAAGCCTTGGCTTACTGTAGTGGTGTTTTTGGAGATGCAGGTGCAGATCACACATAGGTGACACTTCCCTGGATTCCTACAATCCACGTTCAGCCTTTGGGCCTTCTATTTGTCAAGTCCGGTGGGTAAAGCATACATTGGATAGAAAGGAGCAGATGATGGTGACTCCGCTCTTCAAGCCTTGGCTTACTGTAGTAGTGTTTTTGGAGATGCAGGTGCAGATCACACATAGGTGACACTTCCCTGGATTCCTACAATCCACGTTCAGCCTTTGGGCCTTCTATTTGTCAAGTCCGGTGGGTGAAGGAGCTACTTCAAATGTTAGTAGCTTCCTTCTGTCAAGTCCAATAAATGAAGGAGCTGCTTTCTTCTTTAGCAGCTTCCTTTTGTCATCACCACATTGTAGATGAGATGTCCAGATGGTTACATAGCAAGTAAGGTTGAAAGAAGTCTTTCAATTTCAACCTGTAATACTTGCTATGTTGACCCAGAGGGAGGCGAAAAACCCCTGAGGACTTAATGTTGGTTTGTCCTCCTAAGGGGAAAAAATTCCTACCTGATCCCAAATATGGCGATCGGAACAAATCCCTGGGTCGTTGAAGCTCAAATCTACATGGATGTTAAGTGGTGGATGTTTGGTGGGGTTGTCAAATCTGGTAAATAGGGAAGTCCAGTTGATCGTATCATTCAGATAGATGGTGCATATGGATGAATTTCATTAGCTATGCTGTTTTGAGCTTCATCCACCAACTCAAAACAGTTTTCTTGAATGACCTGGTTTGGTCATTTAATATTCGGTCTCGATGGCAGGATGATAGTGTTCAGACCACTCTGAACACACAAAGCTGAATCTTTTGAAGAGCTTCTGGTCTTCAGCTCTTATTCTATTTGACTCTTCAGCATAGGGCAGGTGGTCGTTAACACTCAGGTCAACAGACATTGTTGTCATGATTGCTGGTGGTGTCATTCTCCTAGCTTCCACATCTTCCCAATTTATGTTACGGAAATATAGATGTGTTTTGATGTCTGACACTATTCCATACCGCCGGCTCGGATTTTTACACAGCAGCCCTTCCATGACGTTCACCATGCCATAAGACAGACTGTCTGGGTAGCATGGATCACGATCAAGGACAGCCTGCTCAATTTCTCTGCGATTTCGTCCAGGAAAGGGCCTCCAATATGTGGACAGTTCATACATAATCACGCCAATAGAAAAATAGTCTACCGCTCGTCCATGTTTTTCACCCATCACCAGTTCTGGGGCTGTGTATCCTGGTGTACCTCTACAGTGGCTTCTGGTCCACTTGTAAGCAAGCATTATAGCAAGACCGAAGTCTGCTATTTTGATGTGTCCCTCTGTTGTCAGAAGGATGTTGGCTGGCTTAAGGTCCCGGTGAAGAATACCTTTTCTATGCAGGAACTCTATGCCACAGATAATTTCTGCGATGATAAATGTTATTGTATCAACGCGAAGAGGAAAGTTTGTGGGCTTGTACATAAAATCCCTGAGGGTGCCTCTGGTGGTCAATTCCATCACTTGGTAGACACAGTTTTGGGTGTGGAAGGCGGCCAGGCCCTGAATCAGGTAAGGGCTCTTGTAAGATTGTTTTAGGATGTGGCGCTCTGTGAAACGGTGTTTTCTTTCCACGAAATTCCGTTTGTCTGATACTTTAATGGCTACGCATTCATTGCGGATGATATCTTTAGCCAAGTAGACTGTTCCAAAGGTTCCTTTTCCTAGTTTCTGATGGAAAGTAAAGCACTCTAGTGTTAGGGGAACTGTGCCAGATATTTCCTGGTTGGCTTCCTCGAAACACAAATCTTCAGTGCTGTGTTCCTCATCATGGCAGCTGTCACTCTGAAAGGTTTTGGTAGACTTGTAAAGCTCCTGTGGTGTCTCCTCTTCAAGAGAGAAGAAATCGGACATGTCGTCACTACTGCCGCTATGAAAGCTTTTCATAGTGACGTAGATCTCCTCTGGTGTCTCTTCTAGAGAGGAGCTACTACTGCTGGACTCCTTAGAGCTGCAGTCTTTAATTTCTTCAGTTGTGTTAACTGCTGTCTTGTCCACTCCTTTAGATGAAACAAAATGATTGTGTTACTATATATATACAGTATATAAATATTGTTACCATTTTGTGCCTGCAGCTCATGTGCAGAGCTATGGGTTTCTACGGTTATAGACTATCTCTGTTTAATGTAAAAAACTTTGGATGAACACTTCCAGTTACTTTCCAATTTCTTACCTCCGCTGCTGATGTGACTTGGCCCTGGGATTTCACAAGAGGCTCTTTGGATATCTTTGGCACTCTCGGCGTTTTCCAGTCCATCCTCTCCTAAATCCCTGGTGTTTACATTTTTGTCGTCTACTGCTTTATTGTCCACTTTTTCATTGCATGGGACATACAGATCTTCTAAACTCTGGATCAGGCCGTGCATACGATCGTACGTTGCCAGTATTTCTTGGTGACTGGCATGGTACTGGATGCACAGTTCTTCCAGGCTGAGGGTCAGGTTGTGTAATTGTTGATATTCTGCTTGTACTTCTTCCACAACGCTGTCTATCCCCAGTTCGGGTTCTTGGTCGTCGGCCTTGAGGTTTTCTTCCAGAGTATCCTCTTTCTTTTCTATCTCTAAAGATGACTCATTGACTGTAAAGAAAAAAATGTATAGATATATCAATTTAGAACAAGAAGTCGCATCAGGAAACCTGAATGCTGTTTCATACATAACAAAGGAGAATGGAGATCTAACTAAGGAATGACGGGAAAGATGTTTTGAGAACTTTCTAGAAGAGGCCTAACCCAAGGACTTGTATTTCAAGGGGCTGTCTCATGAAAACAATCCCTGTCATTATGTACTATTAAGGCACATGGACATCATAGAGGGCAGTCACCCACAATAAGAACAGTTCATGCCCCAGCAGACCCAAATGTCCAAAAATTATGTGGATGGCCATAAGTTACATTTAAGTTTTGTAGTTTTTGTCAACAAAACCCGTAGTTATCCAATCTGAATGGAGTCATACTACTGGTGATGATTTCCTGAATGAACAGCTAAATTGGTGACAGGTTATAAATTTTCATGGAAATAAGCTGTATTATGTATTCTGCACCCTCTACATTAACACCGCTTTTGAAGAAAACCATGCATCTGCATATTGGGGCTGTTATTATTATATAGCAAGGTCCATTAGTTTATAACTCTCTCCCTGTCTGGTATTCCACATTCCATATTTACTATGATGTCACAGTTGAGGTTAAGTAATGTTAGAAACTGCTACAAAGGAAGAATGGAGCAGTACTCCATAGCAACCAATCAGATCACACTTATTGCTGAAATAAAAGCTTAAATCTGGTTGATTGCTCTGGGCAGGTCGTCAACATTTCCTTTGCAGTAGCATATTGTACATTATAATATGAAGTTTAATGACTTTAGCTTTCATGATGACTTGCAGAGAATCCCAAGCACTTTTCTTACTGCACTTTCCAGCCTCAGATACCTCTAGCAGTTAGTTCCTATATCTTTGAGATCATTTTGGCAGTTACATGGGGTGCTATAACTATAACCATAATCTTACAGTTTATAGGATGTTTCTGGATGCCCTACCTTTGCTGTCCGCCATGTTGCTCCCACTTGGCTTTGGGAGTTCCTCCTCCATGTTGATGATGCCACTGGGCTCTAGGGGCTCCTCTTCCCTGTGGACAATAACAATGCGCTCTAGGAGTTCCTCCTCCATGTGGATGACACTGGGCTTTTGGAGTTCCTCCTCTATGTTAATGTCACTGGGCTCTTTAAATTCCTCCTCCATGATGATCCAAGTGGGTTCTGGGAATTCTTCAGAACTCTCCTCATCCTGGATTGAGGTGCAGCACCTCATACATCCAGTAATTCTCTTCCAGGCTTTGCGCAGGCGCGCTAAGAACCCTTTCTTTTTGGGTATCTTAGGCTCTCTGCGCTTCTTCCGGATGATCTTCACTTCTTCTGATAGCTCCTCGATCTTATTTGCCTCCTCCTCTAAATATTTTCTCATCTCTTTTGCCTTCATTTTATCGCAAAGGTAAAAAGATATAGAAATTCGCGGTTGTAGCTCTCACTCGTACTCTGCTAGCTGCAGCAAGTGAATGCAATGGTTATTAGCCGTGCAAGAGAATATAAAGGCACCTGCCATTATGATGTCACAAGGCGCGTTGTGATGTCATAATTGCCATTGTGATGTCATCAACTGTCTTAAGGAACATGCCCCAACACGTTCAAACATGCAACATGCTCCAACATATACAGATGTTCCGGAATGTTCCTTAAGGCAGTTGATGACATCACAATGGTAGTACTTGAGGATCTTTTCACTATATTTCAGCTACAATATACAGGATTGCAATGGCTCTCACAGCATGCTTGGAGTTGTAGTTCCAGCAGCAGGGCTACACGTAAATTGACTTTTGCCATATGGGATGCCTAAGGAAACCTTTTTCTATTATATGGTCCTTTATTTCACATCTCTCACATGGAGTTATAATAAAGGCTGTATACAAGTTTATCCTCCAATTACATTCATAGACCATTTTTTCTCATTTGAGTTTATTAATTTTAAATTTTACTTAGTACAATAATAACTGAACAATAAGGAGAAAAATACATTAATAACATTGTATATCCATGCAAAATGCAGTATCAGGCCTCAGTCAGGCGGGTGTTTTTTGCCGCGATTTGCGCATGCGCATGCGTCTGGTGATTTTATAGAACCATTGCTTTGCAATGGTATCGGACACATGAGCGCTTTTTATGCTCTCGTCCGATAAATTATAGAACAGAAATCGCAGATCGCACCTATCTGCGATCTGCGATTCCTGTTCTCTTCTTTATATGCGCCCAATGGGGCCGGCGGCAGCAGCGCCGACCCCATTGAGAACATATAGTAGACAAATCATTCTCCTCTGCCACAGCTGTAACCGCTGTGGCAGAGAAGAATGATGTTTGCCCATTGAATTCAATGGAGCCGGCAATACAGCCGGCTCCATTGAAAGCAATGGGCTGCCGGCGATCGCACGATGAATTTTCGGGAAGGGCTTAAAAATATAAGCCCTTCCCTGAAATTCATCCAGAAATGTGTGAAAAAAAAATATATATATACTCACCTGGACCTGGCAGACGTAGTTCAGCCGCGGCCGCCGGCACTTCTCCTGAACTGCTGTGAGTAGTATTCAGCAGCCGGGGCTTTAAAATCCCCGCCTGCTGAATGAGCTGCCTCTGATTGGTCACAGCCTGAGCAATCAGAGGCAGCTCTCACTCACCCATTCATGAATTCATGAATGGGTGAGTGAGTGCTGCCTCTGATTGGCTCAGCGCAGGGACCAATCAGGGGCAGCTCTCAACTGAATGACAGCTGAGAGCTGCCCCTGAATTCATGAATGGGTGAGTGAGAGCTGCCTCTGATTTTATGTCAAGACTGCCTCACATCACTTCGAGCTTGTAGCATTCCTCAGTTGCGGCAGGAGGATTGCACAGTTTCTCACATAGTGAATTCATGAATGGGTGAGTGAGAGCTGCCTCTGATTGCTCAGGCTGTGACCAATCAGAGGAAGCTCATTCAGCAGGCGGGGATTTTAAAGCCCCGGCTGCTGAAAACTACTCACAGCAGTTCAGGAGAACTGCCGGCGGCCGCGGCTGAACTCCGACTGCCCGGACCAGGTGAGTATATATATATTTTTGTTTTTACACATTTCTAGATGAATTTCAGGGAAGGGCTTATATTTTTAAGCCCTTCCCGAAAATTCATGGTGAGATTGCCAGCAGCCCATTGCTGTCAATGGAGCCGACTGTATTGCCGGCTCCATTGAATTCAATGCGCTGGACAGCTCTGGCCCGTTTCTATTGAAACGCGGCTAGGAGCTGTTTTTTTGGGCGATTTTTCGGCCCCGGTCACGCGATTTGCGGATGCGCATCCGTCATGCGATCCGCAAATCGCGGGAAAAAATGCCCGTGTGACTGAGGCCTAAGAAGGAAATATAAACAATTGATAAGTGCTTATTGGGCTTCATAACAGATAAGCAGATGTATTTGTATTGAGTTTTATGTCTCTGACCCCATTATGCGGTTACCCATCAAATAAGGGCCTGGTCAGGGCCCAGCTTGCAACTAATAATGGGATTAGGGAATGAAGGAAATAGAAGAGGAGTGGTATGTCCCCTGAAGTCATGATGTAGAACACAAAGTGTTGTAAGTTTTTCAGTGCGGTAATTTTTAGGGACATGAATGATCTCTTTTGTGAAGGAAACCTATAATTTACCCATGATGTCCAGACTCTCAAATGCCGTGTAGCGGTTAAGAATTGTTGAAGTCAATTGTTCTCCTATTAAATACCAATTTAATTGCCTTTTCACTTCTGAAAACTTCTCTTCCTCCAAGACTTGGCGATTGTTTAGTAGGTGGGAAAAAAATCTGATTAGTCTTCGTGATTCCATAGAGATATTTGCATAAATTTAATAGGGGCTCCCATCTGACTTTTCAGATATTACAACCGGTAACCAAAAAAATTGGGTATACCCCTATCCATAGTCATTTTACTTGGGACAGGACTACCTAATGTGTAACATGTCACCAGGAGATTGACAGCAACAAAAACAATTCAAGTGGTATCCTGGTAGAGCATGGGCATTCAGGTATGGGCTAGATGCCATCGGAATAGTATGTTACATCTACCTGCAATTCCACATTAAACTCCGCAGCTGGAGCAGACAGGCGAATCCGGTAATATACTCGCCGCTACGGAGCTTATTTGTGCATGAACCAGACGTTTTTATTTCTTCTTTGGCTATTCAAACTCCGCTGAAGTTTGAAAACAAGAAGCTAAGACTAACTTCACACGTGCAAATGCGATATCGGGCTGTGATTCATGGCCCAATATCATGTTCGCTAACACGCGAGCTTGTAGCAATCCTCAGCCATGGTAGGAGAATTGCAGAGTTTCTCCCATTGTTTTCAATGGGGGACCTGACCAGGTGCACCGCCGGCGCCATTGAAAACATGTGGGAAAGATAGGGTAGGACCTTTCTTCCTGTTTTGTTTTATTTACCGGCTCACAATAGTGCAAAATTTGAATGGGTTTAAAAAATAATAATTTTTTACCTGGTTCATGCTCTAATATGCTGCGTAGCGGCGAGCGCATTGGTGCATTTGGCTGTTTAAGTCCTAATGGAAACTTTTGAAAATTTTCAGTATTTTTGATTTACAGCAAACGCTAATGCAAGAAAATAGCCGCAAAATACTGCCGTATGGCCCAGTCATCCCGGATTTTGGGGGCTGTCTAGCCATCCTGGTAAGTATGCCTGAGCCCCCATTTAACCCCTTGAGTGGCAGGTTTCCTACCACCCTGTCGTGCCCACCAGGGCAGGTTTTTTAAAATGGTCTAATCATTGAATTTCAACTAGTTTTGCAGTTGCGTCTCAAGAGCCATAACTTTTTCATTTTTCCATTGACATGGGCATATAAGGGCTTGTTTTTTGCGGGACAAGTTGTGATTTTTTAAACAGGGGGGAGGAAAAAAAGAAATGGGGAAAAAAGAAAAAAAGGGGCCATGTCATTAAGGGGTTAAATAATGTATTAACTTCCTTCTCTGAGTCATTACGACGCATGGATACCACATGTGTGATTGTATTTTTGATTTTTTACAAAGTAAAGGGAGACAAGTGTTTTTTTTATTTTTTTAATAATTTTTTACCTTTTTTTTTTTTAATTTTTTTTTTTTTGTCCCTTTAGGGGACTTCCACAGGGACCCATCAGGACCCCTGATCACATTCCGGGGGTCCGATGGTGACAGCCCTTTACATGCTGCAGTGACAGCCCTTTACATGCTGCAGTCACATAGATTGCAGCATGTAAAGGGTTAACACAGCAGAGATCGGAGGTTTTCTCTGATCTCTGCTGTAAGAGCAGGTACCTAGCTGTCCTCTGACAGCTAACAACCAGCTCTCCCTGCCACAGAGACCATCGGCTTGCTTCTGACAAGCCGATGGTCTCTATGGCAACTTGTAAACAAAGCAGGACATTGCCGACATGTCGGCAATATCTTCTGCTGGTTTTTCAAAGCCCTTGCGCTGCTCTGTGTGGGTCTATGCAGGCAGAGCACACTGTCACAGCTTGTGGCATTGTGCTCTGCAGCTCCCATAGTGATACATAGCCCGGAAATCTTCCGGGCTATGTTGCTATGAGCAGTGGAGCTCGTCCCCGGAAATTTTCCGGGCGTGCCACTCAAGGGGTTAAGGGGGTTCTGTCAAAATCAACTTTTATCACATAACCATATAACACGGAGCAGTGCTCCATTTAACCCCCACATTACTACAGTGAGGAGAAGAGGGGGAGATGGGCTGCCTGTTCTTGGGATCTCAGTGGTGATAAGCCATGGATAGGTAATAAATGTCGATTTTAAGAATCCCCCTTTAAAGGAGTCACCCAGACATCGCCCACCGGGATACTCCGGGTTTGGAGTGGAAGCGCTGCTCTGACCCCTGTATAGCGTCCGGCTCTCGCAATTGGAGATGCAGCTCTCACTGAAATCTATGGGACCTCACTGCAATTACAAGTGCAGCTCCCATTGATTTCAGTGAGAGGTAAAAATCAGGGAGAGCGCCTGGCACCTCTAAGCAGCAAGCAATATAGTACAATAGAATAACTCACCTGGTGCTTGACATGTCACCCTAAGGTGATCATGTGTCTACACTCAAGGTCCTGGTAGGCTTTTAAAAATTGCTTTGTCCACAGTTCATCATGATCCAGATCGCTGGAGAGACGCAGGTCACAACAATAATCCGTTCCTCATAAGAGGCCGGATAGTACAGTAGAAAATAAAGAAAAAAACTGTAGCCCTGCGCTACTTGTTATGCAGAACCAATTAATGGTATCACAAAGGTCAACCTCAGGTTAAAAACAAGAGGTTTAGAGGTCACAAACCTCATGTATTATCAATATCCTTGCAAAATATACTTGCGACGCAGTGACCTGCGTCTCTCCAGCGATCTCCAGCTTTCCAGGGTGATGATACATTCTCTGGAGAGTGGCAATTGATGTTAAGTACTTTTACTGACTTGATCTTGGCTAAAATTATGACGAAAAGGAGAAGTCTGATGATGGATGCCTTACAAAGGGTGGCATTTATAGCAGACTTCTGTAAGGAGGATGATTTTAAATTCACTCTTAATTCGATAGATGATCTGGAAAAGAATGCTTTTTATAGGAAATTTGATAAATTTAGCCGGGATTCGGCCCATTATGCACAAAAAATATATTTTTCATGGGACTGTAAAAAGGTTAGAACTAACCCTAGACCAAAAATGGGCAATCAGGACTAAAATAGATATCATTACCATAATCCCTTATATAGGAAGACAGTGACACATCAACAAAATAACACCAATATGCCCGACACTGGGAGGAATACATCACAGGGAAGTACGGCCACAAGAAATTGGTCTGGAAAAACCAGTGTCTTTACAAATCTGTCTTATTCATATAATAGAAGGCCCCGGAATGTTGGACCGAATCATCCAACTCCTGATAAACATAGGAGTAATAACAAAAAGAGAAGAATTCAGATAGTAAATATAATTATAATAAAAATCACTAACCCGACTCCTAGTGACCATTCATCATCCCTTTCCCCTTTAACTACATCTACAAAAGTGAATAAATCAACTCAAGTTACTAGGATTTCGCGCCTTTCAAGCATCCCAGAAATGGTGGAGCTTGATCACAATCTAGAGGTACCTTTAATAGATTTATCTAATCATAGTTCTTTATGTTAAACCCCTGTGGTAACAATCTCAACATCACCTGAACCCTCAACTTTGAGGGTCATTAACCTTGATAGGATAGAAAGGGCCAATTCTGTTGACGCGGTGGATCTTGAAAAAGTCCTTTTAAAATCCCCTTTGGCGGATTCTCCACCAAATTTTACGGATCTAGTATCTAGATCTCTGCCTGGATGTAATTTACCAGGAGAGACCCAAATTCAAACGTTAGCTCCGGCTAAAATAATTAGGAGTAAAGACCCCCTTTTTCCATTACTGGAACCCACAAAACCCCGAGTGGTCCACTCCCAACATATAACCGGGGCCAAGAACAAAATATTTCAATTTTACCAACCACTTCCACCCACCAGGTCTTCGAGGAACCGAAGTCTCCAAGACGTCGAGGTAAGAGAGGAGGAAGAAGGTCCAGACCAAAAGAAAATAGTAAAAAAGGGGAAGCCCCTAAACATGACCTAGTAATAAACAATGAGGAGGCTAGATCTATGGGCATTTTTAATATTTCTAACCATATTCTAAAGATTAAAGAAGCAGAAGTTTTAGCAAAGGGCCTTTCATTTAGCCCATCTTAATCATTTTATAAAAAATTTAACAGTTAGTCGTTATTTTTCTATTCAAAATTTTAAAAATGATCCTAAAGAAAAAGATGAACCTCAAGTTTTTAATCTAGAGGACCCTATACCCACGGGTCTGAAAACACCCAGTAGATTTTACCCGTTAGATAGTAAAGGTAACCATATAGATTTGTTCTATCAGAACGTTTTGCATGATTTTTCGACACTATGTACCAAAGATAAAGGTTTAAAATACAACCTCGATAAAAAACAACATCTAGTGATAAAAAATTTAACGGAAAACTGTGATATTGTCATAAAAAAAGCTGACAAGGGGGGGGGGAATTGTAATCATTATGAGTATTATAATTTTGAATTTTTAAAGAATTTTGGAAGATCCCTTATATTATCAGAAATTAGACAAAGATCCTGCATCTGTTGTCTCCTCTAAACTACAGATATTAGTAGATACAGCTTTGAAAAATAATTGTGTATCAAAAAAAGTGAGAGATTATATCTGTTTCCAAAGTCCTGAGATACCATTTTTTTATTTTCTACCTAAGCTACATAAAGATGCAAATACCCCCCCAGGCCGCCCCATAATCGCGGGTATCAATTCAATTACGAGTAATTTATCTCACTTCATAGATCATCATTTACAGAAATTTGTCATAGCACTACCTTCATATATCAAAGACACGGGCCATATCTTGTCAACAATTAAACAAATATCATGGAAAAACAGCTATGTGTGGTGTAGCCTTGACGTTACCTCCCTATATTCGAATATCCAACACCACCAAGGAGTTAGAGCTGCAAAATATTTTTTAGAACAAGATCCTTTGATGCCAACGCAACAGAAAGATTTTATATTGGATGCAATCCAATTTATATTAACAAATAATTACTTTACCTATAATAATGTTTTTTTTCAACAAATCAGCGGTACCGCGATGGGTACCAAATTCGCACCTAGTTATGCGAATCTATTGATGGGTTTTTTTGAACAAACATCTTTTAAGGATGAACATATAATCCTACATAGACATTTTATTGATGACCTCTTACTAATCTGGGATGGTGAAATCGAGGATTTAAAGCTTTTTATCACAGGGTTAAATAGTAATAATTTTAATCTAAAATTTACAAGTCATATCAGTAAAACAGAGATAGTTTTTTTTAGATCTAATTATTTCATCTGAGAGAGGCCATATTAATACTAAAACACATTTCAAGCCAACAGATTGCAACAGCTACCTTAATTTCGGTAGCTGCCATAAAAAGAGCTGGAAATTAAACATACCTCAAGGGCAATTCAAAAGGATCAAAAGGAATTGTTCCTCATTGAATGACTATAAACATCAAAAGTCCTCATAACTAGATTCCAAGAAAAGGGCTACCCTCTAGAATTGATCATGTCAGCATACAAAAAAACCTATATGATTTACCCTTTGAAAAATCAAAAACGGATAGTATTGATACCAATATAAGCGAAACCAAGATGGATTTTAATAAAAAACTTTTATTCATTGCTAAATTCAATGTGCAACATAAGGAAATTGAAAACACCCTAAAAAAACATTGGTCAATTTTAAAACAAGACCCCTTCTTACAGGACAGCATTTTGGATACTCCAAAAATAATCTACCGAAAAAACAAGACTTTACAAAACATCCTGGCCCCTTCTAACCCAGATAAGTCTCATCGAATTGGACAAGGGTCAAAACATCCCAATATGGTAGCAGGTACTTTTAAATGTCTGAAAGCCCGGTGTAAATGC
Organism: Eleutherodactylus coqui; assembly: GCF_035609145.1. Classification (NCBI taxonomy): domain Eukaryota; kingdom Metazoa; phylum Chordata; class Amphibia; order Anura; family Eleutherodactylidae; genus Eleutherodactylus; species Eleutherodactylus coqui. Next base: position 17,956,382 of record NC_089847.1, on the reverse strand, counting down.
TGCTCTGTATTAGTACAAGGGAGAAAAGAGATTTTTCTAAAGCTAGAGAATAGGTTTATGGTGATAAATCAATTTCTGAACTGTAGTTCTTCTTTCCTCATATATCTTTCAGAATGTCCATGTGGCTTACAGTACATTGGACGCACGACAAAAACGTTAAGGATCCGTATTAACCAACATAGGCACAACATTTCGAAAGCCTTTCAAAAACAGTGTTTCTCGACATTTTTTAGAGAAACACCAGAAAAACGCAACTGTTGCAGCCGTTCTGAGGTTTCCACCTTGCTTTCATGCCGGACCAGGGTTTGGCGGCGTTCCTACCTTTCCTGGAGCTGAGGGGTGTGGTGGAGGCAGGAGTGATGTCATTCAGCACCTGCTGTTGACTAGCTCAGCTGCTATTTAAGCTGTGCTAGCTTTGACCTCTGTGCTGGTCAATTCACTGCAGTTCCATGTTGGACAGCGACGGAGCAACACAGTGTGGTGGAAGCTCTGCTGGATAAGCTAAGTTCTTTGCTGCTTTTGTTTGGTTTTGTTCTCCTTTTGTTTTGCGCTAGGGCTCCCAGTTAGGGACTGGTCAGTGGCCCAGGTTCGAGTGTGGGCTCGCACTTTTCAGCGCGGTTAGTCTACCGAGTAGGCAGGGTCCCCTCCCGGGTTAGGGGACGATAGGGAGAGCATTCCCCTTTAGTCTTTGTTTTTCTTTTGCACAGTTGTGCCTTTGATTTATGTTTTGGAGGTTGCACGTTCTTGAACGCAACAGATTGACCAGCCCTTACCTACTCAGGGAGATTCTGTGCTGTTACGGAGGTCGTGGAGATTAAACAGCGACAAACTGCGCTGCAGGTTCCCCGCAAGGAACCAAAAATTGACCTACCCGACCGTTTTTCTGGTGATAGGCAGAAATTCGGATCCTTTTGGGATGCCTGTAAACTCTATTTCAGACTGCGTCCTGTGTCTTCAGGGGACGATGCCCAGAGGGTGGGCATTTTCATGGCCAGACTGCAGGGGGCGCCGCAGGCATGGGGTTTTTCATTACCCCCAATGTCTGAGGCCTTGGACTCGGTGGATGACTTTTTTGCTGCATTGGGTCTAATCTATGACGACCCAGACAAGATATCGGTGGCTGAAGGGAATATCAGATGTTTACGACAGGGAGACTCCTCTGTCGAAGATTATTGTGCTGGGTTTCGACGTTGGGCAGCAGAAACCCAGTGGAATGATCCTGCTTTAAAGAGCCAGTTTCATTGGGGTCTATCCAATAAAATCAAGAATGTACTGGTAGGTTATCTAGTGCCCCGCAGTCTTGATGAGGCCATGTCTCTGGCTATCAAAGCTGGGAGACGGATCAGGGAGAGACATCAGGTACTCCCCATAGATTCTGGCCTCTTATCAGCGGATGTGGAGGAGCCCATGCAGTTGGGGTCTCTGGCTGCCAGGGCTAGGAATGGGAACAAAGTACAGTGTAAAGGTCGTTGCTTTTCCTGTAACCGCATTGGTCGCATGGCTCAGTGTTGTCCCTGTCATAATTGCCAGCCAGGACTTGATGACTGGGAGATTACTGAGGGGGCCCCTCTAGGCCATCAAATTGCCTGGATATCACCCTCCAGACTGGTGCTTCCTGCTGAGATCCTTTGTGACAGAGTGGGCAACCCCATAAGAGTCCTTCTGGATTGTGGAGCTAGTATTAATTTAATACATCGGGAGACGGTCAGACGTTTAGGCTTAGAGATGAAGGCTCTGGAGTCTCCCATCCCAGTATCTGCCATTGATGCTGCTCCACTATCGCAGAGAAGTCTGACATTTTGTGTGCCTAACGTCCGTTTAAAAATTGGACTGTTCCACATGGAGATTATAACATTATGTCATAGAATCCCTCCCGTCGCAAGTAGTCTTGGGGCCGCCTTGGCTACGTCTACACAACCCGGTAGTAGACTGGGAGAAGGGGGACATTGTTAAATGGAGCCCTGGTTGTCTGTCCGGTTGCGTTTCTGTTGATATAGCTTCTACTCAGACAGAAGAGCTGCCGGAGGTCATCGCCGACCTCTCTGAGGGGCTTCCCCCAGTGGGGGCAGACAAATTACCACCGCACAGACAGGGAGATTGTGCTATTAAACTCCTCCCTGACTACGAGTTCCCCAGGAGCCGCATACCCCCCCTCCTGAGAGACCGACGCTCAAAGCTTATAACCAAGAGGGTTTTAAGATGGTTTCTGAGGGGGTTCAGAAATTGAAGAAGTGTGTTGCTATGGCTCCGGCACTGGGGCAGCCGAATTCTTCTGGGCTTATTATTGCCGAGGTCCAGAGAGAGTTACGGTGAGCAGTTCGGCGAAGAAAGCGAGTTGCTAACAGTCACCGCTCAGAGGGGGCGGAATTCCGTGTTGGAGACTTGGTTTGGTTGTCTACCAGAGTTATAAGACCCAAATAATCGACTGCTAAACTTGGCTCGCGATTTATAGGTCCATTTACAATAACAGACGAGTAACGCGGTTGCTTTTCGGTTAGAAATTCCCAGTGCGATGAAAATTAACAATATTTTCCACAAATCTCTGCTCAAAAGATTCATCGATCCTGGGAATGACCCACCACCCCCGGCTCCTGGGCTAGTGGAGGGGGAGGAGCAGTTGGTAGTAAGTCACATATTGGACTCCTGTCGAGTCAAAAATTTTCACAGATCAAACCCTGGTCCTAATGCTCCTGGGACCCCTCCTAGAAGGGGAGGTTCTGTTGCAGCCGTTCTGAGGTTTCCACCTTGCTTTCATGCCAGACCAGGGTTTGGCGGCGTTCCTACCTCTCCTGGAGCTGAGGGGTGTGGTGGAGGCAGGAGTGATGTCATTCAGCACCTGCTGTTGACTAGCTCAGCTGCTATTTAAGCTGTGCTAGCTTTGACCTCTGTGCTGGTCAATTCACTGCAGTTCCATGTTGGACAGTGACGGAGCAACACAGTGTGGTGGAAGCTCTGCTGGATAAGCTAAGTTCTTTGCTGCTTTTGTTTGGTTTTGTTCTCCTTTTGTTTTGCGCTAGGGCTCCCAGTTAGGGACTGGTCAGTGGCCCAGGTTCGAGTGTGGGCTCGCACTTTTCAGCGCGGTTAGTCTGCCGAGTAGGCAGGGTCCCCTCCCGGGTTAGGGGACGATAGGGAGAGCATTCCCCTTTAGTCTTTGTTTTTCTTTTGCACAGTTGTGCCTTTGATTTATGTTTTGGAGGTTGCACATTCTTGAACGCAACAGCAACTTTATTGAAAGTAACACCACTGGAATCTATAACCTCTAGGTCCTTTTCTCGTTTAAAAACACGAGAGATGTTTTGGATATTCCGTATGGACACATTGTCCCCTAGGGGCTTGAACGAATCTCTAGAGAAAATTTTTTTGAGAAAGGCATATATAAAGAAATTCCTTGCAAATCCTTTTTTTTTATATATACACTACCGTTCAAAAGTTTGGGGTCACCCAAACAATTTTGTGTTTTCCATGAAAAGTCACACTTATTCACCACCATGCGTTGTGAAATGAATAGAAAATAGAGTCAAGACATTGACAAGGTTAGAAATAATGATTTGTATTTGAAATAACATTGTTTTTACATCAAACTTTGCTTTCGTCAAAGAATCCTCCTTTTGCAGCAATTACAGCATTGCACACCTTTGACATTCTAGCTGTTAATTTGTTGAGGTAAGCTTGTGAAATTGCACCCCACGCTTCTAGAAGCATCTCCCACAAGTTGGATTGGTTGGATGGGCACTTCTGGCGTACCATACGGTCAAGCTGCTCCCACAACAGCTCAATGGGGTTCAGATCTGGTGACTGCGCTGGCCACTCCATTACCGATAGAATACCAGCTGCCTGCTTCTGCTGTAAATAGTTCTTTCACAATTTGGAGGTGTGTTTAGGGTCATTGTCCTGTTGTAGGATGAAATTGGTTCCAATCAAGCGCTGTCCACTGGGTATGGCATGGCGTTGCAAAATGGAGTGATAGCCTTCCTTATTCAGAATCCCTTTTACCCTGTACAAATCTCCCACCTTACCAGCACCAAAGCAACCCCAGACCATCACATTACCTCCACCATGCTTAACAGATGGCGTCAGGCATTCTTCCAGCATCTTTTCATTTGTTCTGCGTCTCACAAACGTTCTTCTTTGTGATCCAAACACCTCAAACTTGGATTCATCCGTCCACAACACTTTTTTCCAGTCTTCCTCTGTCCAATGTCTGTGTTCTTTTGCCCATCTTAATCTTTTTCTTTTATTGGCCAGTCTCAGATATGGCTTTTTCTTTGCCACTCTGCCCTGAAGCCCAAAATCCCGCAGCCGCCTCTTCACTGTAGATGTTGACACTGGTGTTTTGCGGGTACTATTTAATGAAGATGCCAGTTGGGTACCTGTGAGGCGTCTGTTTCTCAAACTAGAGACTCTAATGTGCTTATCTTCTTGCTTAGTTGTGCAACGCGACCTCCCACTTCTTTTTCTACTCTGGTTAGAGCCTGTTTGTGCTGTCCTCTGAAGGGAGTAGTACACACCGTTGTAGGAAATCTTCAATTTCTTAGCAATTTCTCGCATGGAATAGCCTTCATTTCTAAGAACAAGAATAGACTGTCGAGTTTCAGATGAAAGTTCTCTTTTTCTGGCCATTTTGAGCGTTTAATTGACCCCACAAATGTGATGCTCCAGAAACTCAATCTGCTCACAGGAAGGTCAGTTTTGTAGCTTCTGTAACGAGCTAGACTGTTTTCAGATGTGTGAACATGATTGCACAAGGGTTTTCTAATCATCAATTAGCCTTCTGAGCCAATGAGCTAACACATTGTACCATTAGAACACTGGAGTGATAGTTGCTGGAAATGGGCCTCTATTCACCTTTGTAGATTTTGCACCAAAAACCAGGCATTTGCAGCTAGAATAGTCATTTACCACATTAGCAATGTATAGAGTGCATTTGTTTAAAGTTAGGACTAGTTTAAAGTTATCTTCATTGAAAAGTACAGTGCTTTTCCTTCAAAAATAAGGACATTTCAATGTGACCCCAAACTTTTGAACGGTAGTGTATATTTTCTAGTAACACTAACTTTAAGATTAATATATTTTCCTTTCTTGACATTTAATCCTTTTTTTTATTACTAAACATATTTTATTTAATAAGATTAATTTATTATAAATATTAATATATTTCATATTAAATTTAATGCATTTATATATTAGAATAAGTTAAAACATGATTCTATAGAGATGTGCAAGGCTATTCTATTTATTAGCTTTATATTCTATTTAATGTGGATATAGTGCCATAGTGTTATAGTGTTATAGCTTTTTGCGGTTTAGTTTGACTGTTGTATTAGAGCTGTTCACATGACTCCCATATTGAAGCGTTTCAGCGTTTTCATGATGGGGCAGCTCTTAAACAGATAACTCTTTCCTTTATGGCTTCGAGCAACATGTAGTGAGATCCAGTTTAGAGTAAGTGCAGTAGGTGGAGTGCACGCTGCGGTCCAGGAGCACGGCAAACTCTGGGTGTGACGTATTGAATCACGCGACACATGTAATGGAACGCACCGCTGCGCTCCTCTTACATTTCAGGGGGGCATGTCTCCGGGAGACGAGTCACATGTTACAGCTTCTGACGTCGCTCCCACGATCCCAGGGCGCCCTACGGCGCGTCACCCCAAGGGACAGGTCATCACCCGTCGCCCAGATGGCGCTCAGCATCAGAGCCCGTTCATTTGCAGTAATCTTTTACAATGGGTATGTAATTTACTTTCTTCTACTTATACCATGATTTTCTATGTCGTCTTATGCTTGAGAAAGGCGTTCAGTACGCCGAAACGCGTCACAAGTATATTTTGCAAGGATATTGATAATACATGAGGTTTGTGACCTCTTTTATTGTAATAATAAACCTCTTGTTTTTAACCTGAGATTGACCTTTGTGATACCATTAATTGGTTCTGCATAACAAGTAGCGCAGGGCTACAGTTTTTTCATTATTTTCTATTGATTTCAGTGAGGGATGCGCTTACAATTATGAGCGCCAGCCGCATAAGGGTCATAGCAGCACTTCCACTCTGACCCTGGTGTATCCTGGCGGACGCGGCCTGGTTAACCCTTTCAACTCTTTCCAGCAGCAGCAGTAAAATTAAAAGAGTCTTCATCCTCTCACACTACAGATCCCCTACCACGCAGTTCACCATGCAGACAGTTCATATTATGGGAAATATCCAAAAATTGCCTAACACAGCCCTTTATGTACATAGCAGTCAGACTTCGGATGTTTGGTTGCTACTCACAACAAGGTCAATTTTTCTGAGACTGATGTGTGTCCACTATATACAATGCCGACTGTGAATAGGTGTCATTATCTACTTTCTCTTTCTCCAAGCTAATTACTAGCATTATTTATGGAGTATAGAACAGAACTAGATTGTAGTAGTAAACTCCATGCAGATGCCATCAGTCTGATACAAACCCCCAAGACCCGGGCACTACAAGACGCTGGCAGGGAAAAAATATATTTATATATATATAACACAAAAAAAAAAGGATAAAATGTAATTGGAGGATAAACTTGTATACAGGCTTTATTATAGCTCCATGTGAGATGTAAAATACTAGATCCTATAATAGGGAAAGATTTCCTTGGGCATCACATACTGCAAAAGTCAATTACCTGTGGCCCTACTGCTGGAACTACAACCCCCAGCATGATGTGAGAGCCATTGCAATACTGTTTATGGACGCTAAGTGTGCAGATCCCATAGGATACTATAATGTTACTCTGATTACAGCAGATAAATGTTTGCAGGTCACTGACACACAAGGTCAGTAAATATCTTAAAACGCGGTCTTAAACAATCATTAGTGAAATAATCCCCCTAAACTGGATCGACATGTGTCTTTTTTTTCAGCCTACTATACTATGTTATGTTACTAATATACCCACCACCTCTCTTCCTCTTATTTTGACCCTTTCTTGTACCATTTCCACGGTATGTGGGAGGATTGAAGACAAATTCTCTATAGATGTTAACATATATTTATTAATGCATGAAAGATGTTATTATCATGCAATGAATAGAAAGGTTGTCAAATCAGGTGAATAGGTAAGTCCAGTTGATCGTATCATTCAGTTCTTTCTGATGTCTAGTAGGTAGTAGAAAGTTATAGATGGTGCATATGGATGAATTTCATTAGCTATGCTGTTTTGAGCTTCATCCACCAACTCAAAACAGTTTTCTTGAATGACCTGGTTGAGTCATTCAATATTCGATCTCAATGGCAGGATGATAGTGTTCAGACCACTCTGCACACACAAAGCTGAATCTTTTGAAGAGCTTCTGGTCTTCAGCTCTTATTGTGTTTGGCTCTTCAGCATAGGGCAGATAGTTGTTAACATTCAGGTCAACAAACATTGTTGTCATGATTGCTGGTGGTATCATTCTCCTAGCTTCCACATCTTCCCAATTTATGTCACGAAAATATAGATGTGCCATAAGACAGTGTCTGGGTAGCTTGGAATATGATCAAGGACAGCCTGCTCAATTTCTGTGCGATCTCATCCAGGAAAAGGCCTCCAATATGTGGACAGTTCATACATAATCACGCCAATAGAAAAATTATCTACCGCTTGTCCATGTTTTTCACCCATCACCAGTTCTGGGGCTGTGTATCCTGGTGTACCTCTACACTGACTTCTGGTCCACTTGTAAGCAAGCATTATAGCAAGGCTGAAGTCTGCTATTTTGATGTGTCCCTCTGTTGTCAGACACTTTAATGGCTACGCATTCATTGCAGATGATATCTTTAGCCAAGTAGACTGTTCCAAAGGCTCCTTTTCCTAGTTTCTGATAGAAAGTAAAGCACTCTAGTGTTAGGGGAACTGTGCCAGATATTTCCTGGTTGGCTTCCTCAAAACACAAATCTTCAGTGCTGTGTTCCTCATCATGGCAGCTGTCACTCTGAAAGGTTTTGGTAGACTTGTAGAGCTCCTGTGGTGTCTCCTCTTCAAGAGAGAAGGAATCGGACGTGTCGTCACTACTGCCGCTATGAAAGCTCTTCATAGTGACGTAGATCTCCTCTGGAGTCTCTTCTAGACAGGAGCTACTACTGCTGGACTCCTTAGAGCTGCAGTCTTTAATTTCTTCAGTTGTGTTAACTGTTGTCTTGTATTCCACTCCTTTAGATGAATCAAAATGATTGTGTTACTATATATATACAGTATATAAATATTGTTACAATTTGCATTACTATCCTACAGCAAAACTTGTATGTGTTATATTTTGGAGCATAAAATCTACATAGGGTTTCATCCTTTACTGAATACTAACTAAAGATCTGACTACCATTTTCTGCCTGCAGCTCTTGTGTAGAGCTATGGGTTTCTACGGTTACAAACTATCTCTGTTAAATGTAAAAAACTCTGGATAAACATTTCCAGTTACTTTCCAATTTCTTACCTCCGCTGCTGATGTGACTGGGCCCTGGTATTTCACAAGAGGCTCTTTGGATATCTTTGGCGCTCTCGACGTTCTCCAGTCCATCCTTTCCTAAATCCCTGGTGTTTACATTTTTATCGTCTACTGCTTTATTGTCCACTTCTTCATTGCATGGGACATTCAGATCTTCTAAACTCTGGATCAGGCCGTGAATGCGATCGTACGTTGCCAGTATTTCCTGGTGACTGGCATGGTACTGGACGCACAGTTCTTCCAGGCTGAGGGTCAGGTTGTGAAGTTGTTGATATTCTGCTTGTACTTCCTCCGCAACGCTGTCCATCACCACTTCTGGTTGCTGGTCGTCGGCCTTGATATTTTTGTTTTCTTCCAGAGTATCCGCCTCCTTTTTTTTCTCTAAAGATGATTCATTTGCTGTAAAGAAAAAAATGTATAGATATATCAATTTAGAAAAAGAAGACGCATCAGGAAACCTGAATGCTGTTTCATACATAACGAAGGAGAATGGAGATCTAACTAAGGAATGACGGGAAAGATGTTTTGAGAACTTTCTAGAAGAGGCCTAACCCAAGGACTTGTATTTCAAGGGGCTGCCTCATGAAAACAATCCCTGTCTATATGTATTATTAAGGCACATGGACATCATAGAGGGCAGTCACCCACAATAAGAACAGTTCATGCCCCAGCAGACCCAAATGTCCAAAAATTAGGTGGATGGCCATAGGTTACATTTAAGTTTTGTAGTTTTTGTCAACAAAACCCGTAGTTATCCAATCTGAATGGAGTCATACTACTGGTGATGATTTAAATGCATTGTTTGGGACAGCTTCCATGAAATGTGCCTGCAATGCCAACCCGGGCCTACGGATAGCTCAATCTGCTGCCTGTGCTGACAGTTAACCCTGGAATCAGCTGATCAGTGTAGTTCCTGAGCTGCAACCCCCCACCCAACAATTATCTATTGATAAGCTACTTTAAGGACAGGTCACCAATAGGAAAAAAAACTCCAAAGTCCCAGACAAACCCTTTAACTCCGATGCCCCCCCGCTGTTGCAGTGGGACGCAGGCTGTGACTGACAGCCGGCTCCCGCTGCAGGATAGCGCCGGATCATAAGTGATCTCGCGCTATCCCCAGGACGTACCGATACGTCCTGTTGCGGGAAGTACCAGGCTCCCAGGACGTACCAGTACGTACTGGGGAGGGAAGGGTTTAAGGGTTAAAGTCACATTGCTATACTGTAAGAACTGTATCCACTTTGGGCATTTTCCCAGCCCTTCCCCACCCTCAACTTCTGAGACAAAGAAGCTACTTTTGCCTGACCACTTGTTGAGGAGAGAAAGACTGGCTCATACACTGGACTTGAGAGGGGTGTGGGGAGGGGGCGGGGGATTCTATATGGCCCAACAAATGAAAACTATATGTTACTGATGTAATGTGTTATACGCCCATAAAGGGCAGGTATTATGTGTTTCAATAAAATGAGGGTTTGAGCAATGTACCACTCAGATCCAGTTTAGACCTGAGACTTATATCTTGTGTCTGACTGGTTGTTATAAGGCGTGCACATGCCATACTACATAATTTGGAAGCTACAGAATACCCCGAAACCTGCTGGAGAAAATACCATCCAGTTCAGCTGGCGTCCCTGGTTGTGGGCGAGTAGACTGTGATTTCTTCAGTCTGGAAAATACAGAGACTGGCAGATAACACGCAGAACTCAGGGGCCCGAAAATCTACAGAACACGGTAAAATTACTTTATGTTAATCTACCTGAGTGAACTGACTTCAACCTGTTTATCTGCCCGCCTCTACGCCAGACTTCTAACAAATCACTGAAAGGCAGGTAATGTAGTTCTGTCTACTCGAGATTACCACCGTGTCTGGGGATATTCTGTATGCTGTGAATGTTGTGTTTGAGACGGTTAAAGACTGTGTACACAAGACCAAGAGACAGATTCTGTGAGGGTTGATTTTTTATTAGGGCGGACTTGAGCTGTATAGCAGGACATAGTGTGTGTACCTATATGCTTTGAGGGAGCACGCCCGGGGCACTCTCCTATGTAATAGTGCGTGGTTTGCCCTGATACACTTGGAGAGCGAGGCCAGGAAAATTTTAAAAATAAGCGAATTCACTTGTATCATCGAGCACGGTATATGCTCTCATACGTAAGGAAGGATACGCAGGAATTAAAATAGGCATATTTACTTGTATGATTGAAGGTGTTATGTTCTCATATGTGGAAAGGGATACGCTGGGATTATAGCCGCGGTGTGAGACAGCTGGATACTCCAGATACTGTTGAGGTCTTGCTCACTGAATATAATCGTCAGTCTTTGTGTATAGCCAAATGTCTTGTTTAAAGGGTGTGCAGTGTTTGTTACTGGGGATTTTGCTGATAGAGGGTGGGCTGTTGCACAGATAGGTGAGATGTATACTTTAAGCCACTGAGAATATTCCCCTGTAAACCCATCTGTTCCTTTTGTTTTGTGTTATAGAGTTAATGTGCATTGTGATTTGCGAGGAAAGAGATTCTACTGGGAGAATTTGAGAAAAGTGGAATCTAGTAAAGGAATTTTACTGTGTCCAGAAATTTCAAATAGGATAGAATAAGCAGGCAGAATAGAATACGGCATAGATCAAGGTTGTCCAGGAATTCCAGAGAATGGGGAACAAAGCAAGCAAAGATAAGGGACATAGAGCATGTGACTTAGTTGCTGAAAGAAAGGAACAAAGTTTTCAGAAGATAAGCAGGGGGGCCTGGCAGACAGAAAGGTGCTTCAGATTGCTAAAAGGTGGTATAACTTAGAAAAGGGATTCACGAGCAGAATTGGGTGGGGGGAGGAGGTGAGAGGGTAGCGGGGGAAGTGTATTGCCTGTATCATAAACAATGTAATGCCTTTGTATTGACTACAGCCGCTCCCTATGATGGCGGGCAGGCTTGCAATGTTTAAAACCCCACATAATGTGACTCTGCAGCAAGTGTGGTGAGCCCCGCCCTCATCCTGAAATTACTTCCTCCCATGTGCTCACTTTCAGGGTGTGTGATGTCACTTCTGGCCCCTCCAATCCGGGACAGGATTAAGCCCCGCCCCTTCCTCCTCCAGCAGCCATTTTGCCTCACCCGAAAGATCTGTAGCCCCGCCCCTTCCGCCTCTGGCGGCCATCTTGCTGCACTCAGGAGGCCTAAATTCCCCAATGCCACTGTATCCAGTGCTAACATCATGATTGTCTGAAGTAAGGTCTGGTTTGAACAGACTTTATTACACTACAAAATGGGGCCACCTTGGATGTGGGATAAGTTCAGGGAAACAAACCTTTGTTCTTTGCGAAGATGCGGATTAGGACATAGTAGGTGACTAAGCTGGTTTATGGAGTATAGAAGATTGGAGTTGATGCATGGAGGACAGAGGCTTGGGACCCATGAGCAGGGGACAACCCTCTCATGGTGTGTTCCCAGGGGCTCTGTCTTCCGCTGCCTGCTTCTCCAATGGATGTTCAGACAGATGATGTTAAGGAAGGCTTCTACAGATGGAATAATTTCCCTACAGTCACCCAGCAAACTTTTTCACGTAATTTGCCAAAGTAGTCTGGGATTTATGTGAGAAAGAGGGACTTAATTGCTCAGAGTAGGATGTCAGTTCATCCGCATTCTTTAGTTTTTTTCCTTATATCTTTGTATATTCTAGTGTCAGTCTCCACTGAAGCTATAAATCTATTCAGACAGGATAGTCAAAGTTAAATGGTGTAATTCCCTGAATTTCATTTTGACTGGGTGGCTGTTAATAGCTGTTGCTTGTGTTGCGCCCCCTTGTGTTAGAAATGCTAACTGCGACAAAAAAAAAAAAATCAAAAGGATATTTTCGCTCAGACTTTGCTGCATACAATGTCACCTTGACCAACAAAGTGCTTGTTTTTGTGCCTCTTGGCTACCTTTTTCAACGGTGTACTATTTTGAAACCGACTATTTCTTTTTCAATAGAGTATCCCGCTTAAAAAGGGGGGGAGGCATAGGTGATCTAGGTGTTGTAGATCAGCTATTGGGGTTTATTTTAAACAAAAAGGAAATAAATAATTTTTTTGCTACAAGATTCTAATCTATGTGAAATAGAACATTAGCATGATTATTTAGTACTGATGCAGCAAGAAACTGTTGGTATGCAAATAGGTACTGGAACCCTCTGTTGATAATGCATATTTTGAGCTTTTTGCAGATGGTACCAGGGTGAGGATTGACGACTCCACATCGGATATGCAGTGGTCACACAACAAGATGTCCTAGAAGCAGAAGCTCTGCCTCCGCATGTCTCAGCACAAGAAGCGGAACTGAAGGCCCTCACTGAGGCGAGTACAGTGGTGAAAGGTAAGACGGCAACCATTTACACTGACTCCTGGTATGCATTTGGCATAGCTCATGATTACGGCCCAATATGGAAGGCCAGACAGTTTCTTACCTTAGCAGGACAACCAATTAAGAATGGTGCAGCGGTGCAGAGTCTCATGGAGACCCTACTACTACCTGTCAGTGAAGAGCTCACACCGATTCCTACACTGGAAAAGCAAGAGGCAATGCCCTCGCCAACAGCACAGCAAATGCAGCGGCCCTCAAGCTGTGGAAGAAAGAAGACAAGATATTGACAGCACGAGTCAGAGGAAAAAATTTGGACATTGATATGCTAAGGACTTTACAGTTACAAGCCAGCAAGGAAGGAAAGGATAAATGGACTAAATATGGGAGCAGCAAAAACAGGACAGCGTATGGTGAACAGTCAACAGTACCTACCTACCACAGTTCCTGTATCCCATTATGGCCCAGCTGACGCACTGAAAGACGCACCTAGTAAAGCAGCAATTATGTGGACGCTTGAAAGAGATCATACACGCGGACCAGTCCGGCTTTATGCCTGGCAAGAGCACGGACATGAACCTAAGAAGACTTTTTGATCACTTATCATACAAGCACACTAACTGTGGGAAGCGCACCCTGGTATTCGTAGACCAGGCAAAGGCCTTCGACTCAGTAGAGTGGAAGTACTTATGGGCGGTGATGCGGCGGTTCGGATTCGGGCCAACCTTCATTAAATGGATCGAGATTCTATACGACTCCCCGGTGGCCAACATTAAAACTAATATACATGTTTCTGCTCAGTTTTCCTTAAGCAGGGGCACAAGACAGGGCTGCCCTCTGTCCCCCGCCCTGTTTGCCCTCGCCATAGAGCCCCTGGCAATCCAAATTCGAACGTCACCAATAGTGAAAGGATTTAAACTAAACAATTACGAAGAGCGCATAGCACTTTATGCAGATGACACCCTCCTCTTCCTTCAAGACCCGGGGGCGTCTCTAGACGCAGCTCTGGCTATATTTAGCACATTCGGCGCACACTCTGGCATCAAGGTCAACTGGGACAAAACCCATTTGTTGGCGGTGGACCCTGGGGCCGCCGAGCTCCCTCTGCCCGCCCCGCTGAGTTGGACAACCCAGACCACCTACTTGGGAGTAAAGGTCTCAGCGGAATTATCCGCCTTTTATAACTCCAACCTGGTCCCCCTCCTGGCCTGGGCCGAAGAGGTGGCGATACGCTGGGCTTCTCTCCCGCTTACCCTGGTGGGCAGAATAAACCTGCTAAAAATGAAACTGCTACCAAAATTCCTGTACATATTGCATAATTCCCCTATGCTAGTCCCAAAAAAATTCTTTACCAAGCTTCGTGGGATTGTGCTGCGCATACTGTGGAGGGACACTACACCCAGGATTAAGTTGGAGACCCTGTGTCTCCCGTCGAACGGAGGGGGACTGGCTCTACCGCACTTTTATTACTATTACCTGGCTAGCCAACTGGTATACGCGGGATGGTGGATATGCTCGTCAGGCTACAACCCAACGGTGGGCCTGGAACGTAGAATGGTGGACCCTACGCAGAACCTTCGGGGGCTGCTACTGAGCGGCCCCTCATCCTCGGTCGGCCCCCTGCCCACGCCCATGCTGGTGACGCTGGAGATCTGGCAGCGGGTCACGAGACTGTCCGCTGCAGAGGAGACAGCGCGATCCCCACACACTCCCCTCTGGAATAACCCCAAATTGCCACACTTCCAGCGCTTCACGGAGTCTGCCTTCTGGAGACGCCGGGGCGTCAACGTCCTCTCTGACATAGTCAGCGAGGGCAAGCTTTGCACCTTTATGCAGTTACGGGTTGCCCACGGTCTGCCCGAAAATTCTTACTTTAGATATTACCAATTGCGAGATGCGGCCAAGGCTCAGTTTGGGGGCTCGTCTGTCCCACTATCCATGACGCGACTGGAGGGCCTGGCGCAGATGTGCAGCCTTGTCAGGCCGCTGTCGAGTTTCTATGCTCATACAGCGCGACACCTGGCCCCACTGGGCGAGAGGGCCGTACAGAGATGGGAGGTGGACATTCCTGATCTGACTTCAGGGGAGGATGAGGATATATTGGATGGATCTGCTCCCCCCCTGGTTAGCGCTAGAGACAAGCTCATCCAAGTCAAGTTTCTACACCGCATATACTACACCCCCTCCAGGTTGTGCACAATGGGCCTACTCCCTACTGCAGCGTGCCCACGATGTATGGTGGCGGATGGGACGGTTATGCATATGTTTTGGGAGTGCGCGGTCCTACAGGAATACTGGCGAGAAGTGCTTGTCTTTATGGAAACTCACCTAGGGGCACCAAGGATCATGCATCCTGGAACGTGCCTTTTTGGGCTCGTGGGAGACCTACCGGTGTCCGCGGCAACACGTACACTGTACAAGCTGCTTCTCTATTATGCAAAAAAAGTGATTCTACTTAATTGGAAACACCCCGGGAAGCCGACTAGGAGCGCATGGGTCAGGGTCGTTAACGCCGAAATCCCAATGTACAAGCTGACGTATATGGCCAGGGGGTGCCCTGAAAAATTCGACAAGATCTGGGGTGGCTGGGTGAGTTGCTCAGCGATGGCGTCGGGAGAGCCAAACCAGGTGGTAGGGGGGGAGTGAGAGAGAGAGAAGGACAAAAAGAGAGACACCTGCTCAATTTACGTTAAAACCCAATGCTCAGAAAACTATTTCTTTTTTTCTCCGCTATTCCCACCCACAAAAATAAACCTTATTTTCTCTTTTCTTCTTTGAGAGAGTCGCGCCAGGGGGTTGGGGGGGTCTAAGTTTAAGTCTTTGTTTGTTTGTTTTTTTCTGATTGATTACAATTGATCTATCCAAAGGTTAAACTGTTGTTCAGTAATAATCAATAAAGTTAGAGTTTAAAGGGGGGGGGGGATAAAAGAAATTAAAAAAGTACTAGCCAGATATAGCATACTAAGAAGAAATATTTCTATGTGCGCAGGCGAAGATTGCCTCTACCCTGTTTTCATGCAATGGATTTCCTGCTGTACCTGACACCTGTCGTGCCAATTATTTGTATTTATATGCTTGTTTATTCCTGGCTAAATAAAATTCCTTTAAAAAAAAAATTATGTGGACGCTTGAACGAGGACGGGCGACTCCTGGGTTCTCTGTAGCTAATGCATAATTTGTCCAGTTAGCATGATCTATGCCATAGGCGAGTCAGGACAGAAGGGAAAAGGTGCCCCAAAGACACTTGCCTAGACCACTCTACCCATTTCAGGGATTGCAAATTGACTACATTCAGCTCCCACCTGTTGGGAAGTATGAATATGTGCTTGTTGTTGTTGATGTCTTTTCAGGTTGGTGGCCTACCCTGTTACCAAGGCAAACGAGTAGGTAACCGCAAGGAAGCTCATGAACGAGGTAAACTGCAAATATGGGGTACCAGAAGGGATTGAGTTAGACAGAGGTACGAACTTGGCAGGTGAAATAATACAACACATCATGTCTGCTCTGGGTGTACCCCAGGCCTTTTACACACTCTACCATCCATAGAGTAGTGGAAAGGTGGAGAGACTTAGTGGCACGCTAAAAAGCAAGATGCTTAAAATGACGCCGGTAATGGTGCTACCCTGGACAGACTGTTATCCAATAGCCCTATTCAGTGTTAGATATACACCCAAGGGGGATCATGCATTTTCTCCCTACGAGATCGTTTGGGCCAGCTCCAAGGTTAGGTTGCTACTATCCCCAGTAGTTACAATTACAATCTGATGTATTGACTAAGTATGTGATTTCCCGTGTTAAAGCACTAACCAAAGTCTATGCACAGATGTTCTCTTCCAGACCCTTAGGCAGACACTGGGACACATATCTTGCAGCCTGGGGATTGGATGTGTGTCAAGAAGTTCCTCACGAAGCACCCTCTTGAGCCTCGATTTGATGGTCCCTACCAGGTGATTATGACTACTGCCACAGCTGTGAAACTAGCCGAAAGACTTACTTGGATCCACGCTTCACACTGTAAGAAAGCCTCAGATGCGGGAGACCAGTCTTAGTCATGCTGTGGACATTACTCTGGTTGGGGCTAGTGAGAGAGGAGGGTGGCAACTGGAATCCTTGGTCGGAAGAATATGAGGGCACGGTTACCTTCTGGTATAACTCGTCCAACACTCAAGTAGCCGCATATTCCTTCGAGTATTGTACTGTGGTCCCGTGACTAGGCGCAAAATTCCACCACGGGCCAGATTCAGCTTAGTCCAGCTGGTTATATGACATATATACCCGGGGAATACAATATGTTTGCACCACTGATAATGTCTGGGGAGAAGACTGCCGGTATAAGGGATATGGTAGATGCTCCCAAGTGGAAGCCTTCACCTAGCCCGTGCCCGTAATTAACTCCCTACGCCCTAAAATAAAAAACCTTGCAAAACATGATGATCATAGCCGACCCTACCTTTGAGGACACCATGACAGTAGAGACTGGCTACTCTGACCAGAATCTCTGGTTGGAGTGGATGAGGTACAATGCTAACAAGAGCAACAAGTCAAACTGTTTAGTGTGCGGTAGTGCCCGACCACACTCGGGGATGGTCCCCCTAAATCTCCCTGTAGATTCTGAAGAGTGTTTCCTTAGTCGCTTCACAAACACTTCCACTAATTACACTACTCGTGAGAAGTGGTAAAAGGAATACTCTATAACTACTTAAGTGTCTTGTCCCGGAGAGAGTATTACTGACTATCCTGGAAACTACACCTGCTATGCAAACATGCAGGGTGGAGGGAGATTTTTGGGAAACTCACCAACGGGTATTGCTCCTTCTACAGTACACTAGGAGGGGAATGGACGCAGAACCAGGTCCAGTCCTTAGGGGATGTTTACTGGCTTTGCGGGAACATGAGGTGGATGACCCGCCTGGAAGGTAATTGTGAGTAAAAGAAATGAAAAAGGAGGGTGGAGCAAGACCCAGTGAGGGTGGTGGAATATTTATGGAGTACAAAGTGTTTCCAATGATGGACTATTTTGAATGGTGGAGGTGCTGCCAACCAGATGGCGCTCCACCAGTGTGGGCGTGAGTGTAGCGAAAAGGATGTGAAAAAACTGGTATGGAGGCGCAACCCTCTAAGCTACTAGAAGATGTAGATCAAGGTCCAATGTGTGATGGTGAAAGCACTTTTTAATTTTTTTACAAATTAAAAACCAGCAGTAGAATGTGTTTCGGGGATGAACCCCTTCGTCAGTTCGGCTGGATAGGGCAACAGGATGCCTGGGGGTGACACGATTCCAAAGGTGAATTGGATGTGTCAGAGGTCCTGTATGTGCAGGAGGACAGGGGAGAAAGAAGTGCTAAAGCATCATCCCCGAAACGTGTATTCTATTGCTGGTTTTTAATTTGTGAAAAAATAAAAAAAGTGCTCTCACCATCACACATTGGACCTTGAGCTACATCTTCTAGTAGCTTAGAGGGTTGCGCCTCCATACCTGGAAGGTAATTGGACAAGGGAGTGTGCCTTAGCAAAGCCCTTATGCTCCTCCACATCCTGTCAGACAGCATTGAGGATAATGAGGTTACCCCCAATAGTTACCTTATCTTGATCCAACTCTGCCTGTGTTTTGTGGTTTTCTTGTCATGTTGGTCTATCCTTGATTTCTGCATAGGTAGGGCGGTTCTTTCCAGTCTTGTCACTAGGCAGCGTAGGGTCAGTGTTGGCGGCCTGGACCTGTCCACCTTTAGGGCTATCTGCAGGAAGGCACATTGGTGTGGGTAAAGGTCAGAGAATCCCATGCCGTGCGTACCTGTGCACACTTCTAGTATTGTAACATTACCCTAGAGCGAGAAGAGAGGCTCCTGGTGGAAGTTTTGATCTACACGTGTACATTGACGCCATAGGACAGCCAAGGGGGGTACCTGGCGAGTTTTAAAACTAGAGACCAAGTTAAAGCTGGATTTGAGTCCATTTTTTCCGATCATCACAGTAAATAAAATGTTGACTGGATTAATTATATTTATTATAATCATCAGCGATTCATAAATTATACTAGAGATGCCCTATAGCAGTGTTTCTCAACTCCAGTCCTCAGGACCCCAAAACAGGCCATGTCTTCAGGATTTCCTTAGTATTGCACAGATGATGTAATTATTGTCAGTGCCTCAGACATTGCTACCAGTGTTCTTACTATAGGCCATCTTGAAAACATGACCTGTTGGGGGTCCTGAGGACTGGAGTTGAGAAACACTGCCCTATAGGGACTAGTCGACCAATAGGACATACCTCGACTATGACTTTTCAAAATAGAATGTGGGGTGTCTGTAAGATTATAGGGGAAACTTGTACCTACATCCCAGACAACACGCGACCCACAGGTAAAGTCACAATTGCCATTAAGAAGCTGACAGCACTAACTAAAAAGAGCTAACCCTTGGGATCAGTACTTTTCATGGATGAGTGGGTGGCAAAGGATCCTGGCTCAGATAGGCGTCGCTGTTGTATGTGCACTGATTATCTTTTCCGTTCTAGTCTGCTGTGATATCCCTTGTGTCAGAGAGACCTGTGAAACTGCATCTGAAAAAGCCGCTCCCACAATGAGTTTGCTGGATGCATCCCCAGAAGGAGTGGACAAGTCCTACACCCCCTTGAAGACCCCAAATCCAACCTACAACCTGCTCACGTTATAGGTTCACCCGCAGAAGACTGTGAAAATTACCAGGGAAAGTTAGAGAATAGACAATTCAAGGGGGGATTGTAGTAGACATGATGATTAGTTAGCGTAAAATGTCTATTGATTTGTATCAACTAGATGTATTACGCAGCTGTAGTGATTTAACTCTGTAGAGGCTAATGGCTGCATAATTTCATTATGGTAATTGCTGGACAATGGCATGGTGAAAGATGTGTTCTATAATGTTAGCCTAATTTAAAGCTCCTCTGCAGCCTTTTAAGGGTTAAAGTCACATTGCTATACTGTAAGAACTGTATCCACTTTGGGCATTTTCCCAGCCCTCCCCCACCCTCAACTTCTGAGACAAAAAAGCTACTTTTGCCTGACCACTTGTTGAGGAGACAAAGAATGGCTCATACACTGGACTTGAGAGGGGTGTGGGATTCTATATGGCCCAACGAATGAAAACTATATATGTTACTGATTTAATGTGTTATACACCCATAAAGGTCAGGTATTATGTGTTTCAATGAAATGAGGGTCTGAGCAGTGTACCACTCAGATCCAGTTTAGACCTGAGACTTATATCTTGTGTCTGACTGGTTGTTATAAGGCGTGCGCATGCCATAGTACATAATTAGGAAGCTACAGAATACCCCGAAACCTGATGGAGAAAATACCATCCAGTTCACTGAACAATAAGGAGGAAAATACATTAATAACATTGTATATCCATGCAAAATGCAGTGTAAGAAGGAAATATAAACAATTGATAAGTGCTTATTGGGCTTCATAACAGATAAGCAGATATATTTCTATTGTGTTTTATGTCTCTGACCCCATTATGAGATTACCCATCAAATAATGGCCTGGTTAGGGCCCAGCTTGTAACTAATAATGGGATTGGGGAATGAAGGAAATAGAAGGGGGGGGTATGTCCCCTGAAGTCACGATGTAGAACACAAAGTGTTGTAAGTTTTTCAGTGTGGTAATTTTTAGGGACATGAATGATCTCTTTTGTGAAGGAAACCTATAATTTACCCATGATGTCCAGACTCTCAAATGCCGTGTGGCGGTTAAGAATTGTTGAAGTCAATTTTTCTCTTATTAAATACCAATTTAATTGCCATTTCATTTCTGAAAAATCTAAGGACCTCTTCCTCCAAGACTTGGCGATTGTTTAGTAGGTGGGAAAAAAAAATCAGATTAGCCTTTGTGATTCCATAGAGATATTTGCATAAATTTAATAGGGGCTCCCATCTGACTTTTCAGATATTACAACCGGTAACCAAAAAAATTGGGTATACTCCATATCCATAGTCATTTTACTTGGGACAGGACCACCTAATGTGTAACATGTCACCAGGAGATTGACAGCAACAAAAGCAATTCAAGTGGTATCCTGGTAGAGCATGGGCATTCAGGTATGGGCTAGATGCCATCGGAATAGTATGTTACATCTACCTGCAATTCCACATTAAACTCCGCAGCTGGAGCTGGCGGGATAATTCCACCTGTGTGATAGGTCCCTATGAGTATTATTCACAGTAATTAGCAAAAAAAGAACCACGGCACTCACTCGACCCCGCCAGAAAAGAAAACTTGGGGGGGGGAAGGGACAGAGAGAAATTCAAAAAAAAGTTTCCTTCTCTGTAGCAAAAAAAATGTTCATGCAAAGCCAGCAACGGGGCTATGGACCTAAGCCCCTTCCACGATCCCAATACTATAGCAAAGCTGTGGCAGCATATAATGATGCAAAAACGTAACGGAACATGGAGTCTGAACTGTGTTTTCACTAGTTTGTTGGCTTGAAAAAGACCTTGTTTGTAGGTCGAAACGTCGCCTCTTTTAAAACTGTGAAACAATAAAATATGCTCCTTTAATCAAGAAGCCTTTTTTTTGCATCATTATATGCTGCCACAGCTTTGCTATAGTATTGGGACCTATGAGTATTACTGGCGGTAATCTAGGAATGGAACCTACAGAGCAAATATATAAGGGCTTAAGCAGACGGGCAAATACGGTAATATACTCGCCGCTACGGAGCGTATTTCTGCATGAACCAGTTATTTTTACTTTTTCTTTGGCTTTTCAGACTCCACTGAAGTTTGAAAACAAGAAGCTAAGACTAACTTCACACGGGCCGTGATTCATGGCCCAATATCATGTTCCCCAACATGCGAATGTCTCGTGCATTTTTATGTCAAGACTGCCTCACATCACTTCGAGCTTGTAGTATTCCTCAGCTGCGGCAGGAGGATCGCACAGTTTCTCACATAGTTTTCAATGGGTGACCTTACCGCGTGCACCGCCTCCGGCGCCATTGAAAACAATGGGAGATGCGATGCAAGAGCCGTGATTTGTCTTCTCGCATTGCGGTGCCATGCAGGAAAACATCACTCATGTGTATGACTCCGTTCAAAAGAATCACGTCTCGAAACACACAAATCTCCTGTGATTCTCTCTCCCCCCCCCCCCCCCGCTCTGTGAGATCGAGCGCCAATCACTAGGGAGTGGGTGGAGGAAAGTGACGATGAATTCTCCACACTGCCTTGGCCCCAAAGCTCACCAGCCTGTAACCCCGCAGAACATGTTAGGAAAGGGCTGTTCAATCTGCTCCAACTTATCCACAACATGGTCACCAACTGATGGAGCTGCTGCAGCGGGCATGGGGCGAATGGAGTATTGGGGATGTTCGACAACTTGTGGAATCGGTTGCACGATGTCTGAAAACTGTGATCGCTCAAAAAGGGGGACCAACTCATTATTGAGCAGGTGTTGCTAATCAGTGATCATTCAATGTAGTGATGACATAAGATGGCAAAAGACTCCCTGGTATTAATACTGGGCGACGTGCATAGAGAGCTATTGGCACTTAATTGTTTTAGTCCATTGAGGGGATATGTAAATTCATGAGATGTGTCAGATCAGGTCATCAGTGTGGGTCTATGGACTGAGACCAGCAACAATCACTAGAAAACAGTGACCTTAGGATGGGGTCACACGGGACAGAATTTCACGAAAATTCCGCTGGAACAGCACAGCTTCAAATCCCGAATGGAATTCCGCACCGCACGCCAGTATTCATGCTGCTTGGCCGCAGTGTGCAGACGAGATTTTTGCAAAATCCCGGGATTAGGAGCTGCGGTTGGAATTGCCATGCGGACTTTGTGCACGGAATTTAATCGGCAATTCTGCCCCATGTGAACCCAGCCTTATTCCTCATTCGGCTTCCCTAGGCTTCCCCTACAGCTGTGTGATTTCTGAGCTCCCACTGACTTCTACGTGAATATCATCTGCTTTACTTGGGCCTATCTGAGGAAGCCGGAAGGGCTGTGCAGTATTAGCCAATGAGCATAATATCTATGATGTCATTACTAGTGGCTTTATATACACATGCGGTGTTTTTCTTTTCCAGACTAGATGACATCACAGAGAAGAAAGGGAAAGGAGACAAGTTTGTGGAATGTGAAAATCTCCAACCTGAGGCACAACACAGTAGAAGACATGGTGTCTGTAGTTTTCCCCCACTGCCCGGTAATCACTATGATTTGGTAGTCTGAGACACTTCACACCACTTTCGTATTGGCAAGCACTGCTCATGTATCAAGAGCAGCTTGTAGTGTCTTGGTCTACTGATGGATGACCAAAGCACAGTATGCATCGGGTAGTCAGAAAAGTGCTGCAGCCACCTTCAAAGCCTGAAGAGAGACCCCAGCAACCAGCAGATCGGTGGCAGGTAATATTAGCCTCCTTTTACCCCGGTGGGTTGCTTTCCTTGCCCGATGCTCCCGGCCGTCTCTTCTGTTTTGGGCTGATCTTGTTTGTACTTTATCCCGGGGAATCCTGGGGGTAAGAAGGAGCTGGAGAACTGTGTTTTTCAGTGCAAAAAAACTGGGATCATGGTGAAGAAATCTGCTGAACTGCAGATGATGTACTGCGACTTGTATGGAGCAAAGGTAAAGGGAGGATGATGATGGTGATGGCCGTGTATTGTACTGTTATACTGTATATTGCTACCAGATGGCATTGGACATTTAACGGTTAATTTCTTTGTGACATAGTAAATGGTTAACAAACGTGTAAGGTGTAGAATCCAGCAGCACACACTTATGTTTCAAATCCCTATCAGGGTTAGGTGGGAAGATGCAGAGCTGTATATGGGACCATGAACCAAAAGTCCCCAGCAGAATCCAATATTTTACCAATAAACGGCAGCATAAACGGTAAATAAAAGCATCAAAAAGCTTTATTGTTCCATATTAATAAACATAGACAAACAACGTTTCAACCTTAATAGTCTTTCTTAAGCCTTGGCTTGAGAAAGTCCATTAAGGTCGAAACGATAAAGCTTTTTTGATGCTTTTTATTTACCGTTTATGTTGCCGTTTATTGGTAAAATAGTAAATGGTTAGAGGCAGTCCAACAGGGTACTAGAGCCTCCATGCCTGCCCATATCATATCTTGTATGCAAGCTAGAGGTGGTACAACAGGGTACTAGAGCAGTGATGGCGAACCTTTTAGAGCCCGAGTGCCCAAACTGCAACCTAAAACCCACTTATTTATCGCAAAGTGCCAACACGTCAGGGGCGGGGCTTATCACGACGTATGATTTTACCCCCGTCGTTCTAAAAAGGACAGGGCCGCTTCAAAATAGACAGCTTGCAGATTTTGACTGCTTTTTGGATGCGGAAATACTGCGGAACGTCCTCAGCAGATATTTCTGCAGCATTTCCGCATCCAAAAAGCAGTCAAAATCTGCACCCGGTCTATTTTTTGAAACAGCCCCGCCCATTTCTGCCATGTAAACATACCCCAGTGGTAATAGTGACACCCCCCCCCCCAGCAGCCCCAGCGGTAATAGTGACCCCCACCACACAGCAGCCCCAGCAGTAATAGTTACCCCCCACCCCCAGCGGTAATAGTGATACCCCCCCAGCACCCCCAGCGGTAATAGTTACCCCCACATCACAGCGGCCCCAGCGGTGATAGTGACCCCCACAGTGGCTCCAGCAGTAATAGTGACCCCCACCCCACAGTGGCTCCAGCGGTGATAGTGACCCCCACCCCACAGCGGTAAGTGTCCCCTACCCCACAGCAATAATAGTGACCCCCCCAGTGCCTTAGGGACACCCCCCAGCGGCCCCCCAGTGCCTTAGGGACACCCCCCAGCGGCCCCCCAGTGCCTTAGGGACACCCCCCAGCGCCTTAGGGACACCCCCCAGCGGCCCCCCAGTGCCTTAGGGACACCCCCCAGCGCCTTAGGGACACCCCCCAGCGGCCCCCCAGTGCCTTAGGGACACCCCCCAGCGGCGGCCCAGCGCCTTAGGGACGCCCCCCAGCGTCCCCCCCCAGCGCCTTAGGGACGCCCCCCAGCGTCCCCCCCAGCGCCTTAGGGACGCCCCCCAGCGTCCCCCCCAGTGCCTTAGGGACGCCCCCCAGCGCCCCCCCCAGTGCCTTAGGGACGCCCCCCAGCGCCCCCCCCCAGTGCCTTAGGGACGCCCCCCAGCGTCCCCCCCAGTGCCTTAGGGACGCCCCCCAGCGTCCCCCCCAGTGCCTTAGGGACGCCCCCCAGTGCCTTAGGGACGCCCCCCAGTGCCTTAGGGACGCCCCCCAGCGTCCCCCCCAGTGCCTTAGGGACGCCCCCCAGCGTCCCCCCCCAGTGCCTTAGGGACGCCCCCCAGCGTCCCCCCCCCCAGTGCCTTAGGGACGCCCCCCAGCGTCCCCCCCCCAGTGCCTTAGGGACGCCCCCCAGCGCCTTAGGGACGCCCCCCAGCGTCCCCCCCAGTGCCTTAGGGACGCCCCCCAGCGTCCCCCCCAGTGCCTTAGGGACGCCCCCCAGCGTCCCCCCCAGTGCCTTAGGGACGCCCCCCAGCGTCCCCCCCAGTGCCTTAGGGACGCCCCCCAGCGTCCCCCCCAGTGCCTTAGGGACGCCCCCCAGCGTCCCCCCCAGTGCCTTAGGGACGCCCCCCAGCGTCCCCCCCAGTGCCTTAGGGACGGCCCCCCAGTGCAGCAGGGAAACCCCACAGTGCCCCTCCCGAGACCCACATACTTACCTCCTCCTCCCCCTCGTCCTGGAAGCTCAGCTTCTCTTCTGGTCCTGGCATGCATATTAACTTTTTCTTACCCACTTCTGCCTCAATAGTTAATTCCCAGCAACCTGATTGGTGAATCAGCCAACCCAAACAACCAATCAGGTTGCTGGGAATTGCTGATTGCTGCAGAAGTGGGGAAGAAAGTGTTAATATGCTCCCGCCACACACACTGACACACACGCTGCTGGAAGCCTCCCCCCTCCCGGCGGAACCAAGTAGTAGGAGACGTCGGGGCAGGGGGGAGAGGGATTCCAGGTGCACACTGAAGTTAGTGTGTGCCGGGATCAGCGCGGCTAGCAGTGCCGTTTGTGAATGCCGGTAGGGGAGCCGCGGCCCCTGCTGGTATTCACAAGTGGTGAGCGGCCGATGGCAGCGCGTGCCAGTAGGGAGGGCTCTGCGTGCCGCCTCTGGCACGCGTGCCATAGGTTCGCCAACACTGTACTAGAGCCTCCATGCCTGCCAGTATCACATTTTGTATCCAAGCTAGAGGCCGCCCAGAGTACCAGAGCCTCCATGCCCGCATCACTAGAGGCAGTACAATAGGGTACTAGAGCCTCCATGCCCCCTGTATCACATCTTGTCTCCAAGCTAGAGGCTGTACAATAGGGTACTAGAGCCTCCATGCCCCCTGTATCACATCTTGTCTCCAAGCTAGAGGCGGTACAACAGGGTACTAGAGCCTCCATGCCCCCCATATCACATCTCATATCCAAGCTAGGAGCGGTACAACAGGGTACTAGAGCCTCCATGCCCCCCATATTACATCTTGAATCCAAGCTAGAGGCAGTACAACAGGGTACTAGAGCTCAATGCCTGCCTGTATCACATCTTGTATCCAAGCTAGAGGCTGTACAACAGGGTACTAGAGCCTCCATGCCT
Source organism: Eleutherodactylus coqui (assembly GCF_035609145.1). Taxonomy (NCBI): domain Eukaryota; kingdom Metazoa; phylum Chordata; class Amphibia; order Anura; family Eleutherodactylidae; genus Eleutherodactylus; species Eleutherodactylus coqui. Next base: position 17,929,974 of record NC_089847.1, on the reverse strand, counting down.
GCCAGTATCACATCTTGTATCCAAGCTAAAGGGGGTACAATAGGGTACTAAAGCCTCTATGTCCCCGTATCACATCTTGTAGCCAAGCTAGAGGCGGTACAACAGGGTACTAGAGCCTCTATGTCCCCGTATCACATCTTGTATCCAAGCTAGAGGCGGTACAACAGGGTACTAGAGCCTCTCTTCAAGGCTAACTTCACATGGCCGATCATATAAGTCCAAGAAACTTGGCCCAATATTGCGTTTGTCTACCTGCATTTTACCCACGGATGAGGTGATTTTCAGGTGAAATCCCCTCACATCCCTTCTGTGATCCCCATCCTCACACACGATATCAGTTGTAAACCCTTCCAGTGCGCCATCAGTGGGAAGCCTCGCACAGCACTCGCCTGCACATCGCACGGCGCGCCAGAGCCACGCGATGTATTTAAGGTCTCACCGAAATCGATGCGCTCCGAGGAACTAGAAGAGAATAGATCATGCTGCATCACACCGAGAGGGGAAACATCGCTAAAGAGAACGGCGTTCATATTCCATGAGTTTTGTGAGCCTCGCAGCGCACATAGCAGCGCCTCAGCTGCAGGATGCCGGGGTCGGCTCTCCACAATACATTCCCCCTTTGCTCTGATACTGTAATCACTCACATCAGCGTTACAATCACACAAAGTGTCGTCCGACTCCAACGACTTCTAGGGGAGGGACTGACAATCAGTGTGCGTTAATTGAGGGTGGCTTCCTGCGGGACGACCACCGTCCACATAATTGCTCAAAACAGCGAATTTAAGCGCCGGTCAGCGTACGCACAGAGCGACGAGCAACACGTCATTTAGTTTCAGTTCACCAAAAAAAATAGTCGCCGACTGATGAAAAGTCATCTGGTGTAAAGTCAGTTGTTCGTATTGCAACAACTTTGCACGCAGATCGCCTCTATCTTCCCATCCTGGCAGCGGGGTACTTCCCGCAGCAGGGCGTCAACTTACATCCTGCGGATAGCGCGAGATCACTTATGATCGGAGATGCACCCCCCTCGCTGTTAACCACTTCCCTGCCGTGATCTATGTAGATCGCGGCATGGGAGGGGTTCACAGAGGGAGCACACTCCCTCTGTGACGTCACCGGGCTCTCACGATATAATGGCAGAGAGCCCCGCTGGTTGCCATGGCAACAGGACGCCAGACACTGGTGTTCTGTATTGCCATAGCCTGTGATCGCTGAATAAGCGATAAGGCACGGCAGGGCAGTAGCTCTGCCATGCCTTATGACAGCGATCATCAGTGCTATACTGTAAGTGCCCCAGAGGGACATAGTGTAAAAAAAAGAAAAGAAAGAAGGTAAAAAAAATAAAAAAATAAAAAAAACAAGTAAAACCACCCTTTTATGCTTTTTCTCATATTAGCATAAAAAAAAGGCAAAAAAAATTAAAACCCCACATATTTGGTATTGTCGCGTCCGTAACGACGTGTGCAATAAGTTGCACATGCTTTTGACTGTGCATGGAAAAAAGCGTAAAGCAAAACGCTAAAAGCAAGCTAAAAGCATTTTGCCTCCCTAAAAACGCAATAAAAGTGATCAAAAAGCCGTATGTACCCCAAAATGATACCAATAAAAACTATAGCTAGTCTCCAAAAAAAGAAAAAAAAAACCCTCAGAGCTCTGTACATAAAAAATAAAAAAGCTACAGGACTTTGAAGGCAGCGATTTTAAAAAAAAACAAAAAAAAAAAAAACCATTTTATTGCCGAAAAGTGGAAAAACCTTAAAAAAAGAAAGAATTTTGGTATCATTGCAATCGTACCGGCCGGCAGAAAAAAATGGATTGTGTCATTTATGCTGCATGATTAATGTTGTAAAAAAGAAACAAAAAAAATCTATGGCAGAATTGATGCGTTTTCTGTCTTTGTTAGCATACAAAAAAAAATAAAAGTTTTACAATATAGTCAATGTACCCAAAAGTGGCACCGATAAAAACTGCAGTTCGCCCCACAGAAAACAGGCCCTTATACGGCCGCGTCGACGGAAAAATAAAAGTTATGGCTTTTGAAAAATGGAGAAAAAAATCCACCAAAAACCGTTGCGTCCTTAAGCCCAAAATAGGCCATGTCATGAAGGGGTTAAGGATATCTCGGCAAACATCTAACGAACAATCCTCGCTCCGTGTAAAAGCAACAACTGCCGCTCGTACGCCGACCACTTTTCTGAACGACTGCCTGAACGATAGTCACTCCGTGTAAGAGTGCCTTACATACAAACGGGGGAGAAGTTATCAAACAGGTTCCTGCACTTGTACCGATATTGGAAACATTTTCAATAAAGATTGATTTTTAAAAAAAGTTAAAAAAAAAAATGAAATAAATTGCTACACAGGAATAGTAGCGCCGTTGCCAATAGCAACCCATCACATCCAGATCTTACTTTAAGAAACCATATATATATATATATATATATTTTTTTTTTTTTTTTTTTTTTTTCGACAAACGATGCAACTTGATTGGTCGCCGTTGGAAATGTTTCGTTTTCCTTTGCGCCATAAATCTCCCCGAATGACGTTGGGATTTGCCTGGGTGGTTGCCTAGCAACAATATAAAACACGTGATAATATACACCCCCCCCCCTCCCCACCACCAAATAGCGACACAACATCTTCACGGGTCTTGTCGCCATTTGTAAACAAACACCAACCAAGTGCCAATATAAAACCCTCTTACCCGAAGGTGCGGGGCATCTGCCACTCTGGCCGTCACCCCCTCCACTATGTCGGATCTAATGTCCACCAGGAACTTCATGCCGCCCTCCATCCTACTGATGTGGCTGAAGAGCACCTTGTACTGCGGCGTCAGGTAGTAGCGCAGACGGTCCTCCACCTGCAGCACGGTGCCCGGGTCCCTACTCTGCTGCGCCTGCACCAACTTACTGCTGAGCTCTGCCACCTGGCTGTGATCCACCCCATAGTCTGCAGCCAGTTGCCCCAGCAGTGCCACCCTCTGCCCTTTCTCCAGGGACCTGTAGTAGTGCATGAAGTGCAAGCTCTGCGGCTCAGGGGGTGGGGGGCTTTTCTCCTTGGTCTCATAAGGTGGCAGAGGGGGCACTGACTTGCTGAGCACGTCTTCCATGGCAGCAGGCACTGAGCTGACCTGCCTGAAGGAAGGACCTCTAGGATCTAAGGGCAAGTGCTGGCACAGCAGTTTTCCTCGCCCGCCTGGAGGGAGGCAGCTGACAGGAGCCGCTACACGTCTCAGGAAGTGCGCCAAGCGCATGATATGAGGGCGAGCACTGGGGAACATCCCCACAGCTGGAGGTCTGCAGGCTGGCCCTGCCGCTACTGACGTCACGGCGTAGCGACAGGCAGCCAATGGGAAGCGGCCGTGGTGTGCGTCGGCGGATGGCAGAGTCAGCCATGTTGGAGGTGGCGCCGTATGTGTTTACATACTCATGAGTAAAGTTAGAACACACATTGCGAGTCACTTCCAACAGCATAGAGCCAGGCCCGTCTGTTAGATAAATCTATAGTGGCGTCCATAAAGATTAGGGAGGGTTCAAGAGGAGCGAGGTAGTTGCTCATGGCAACCAATCAGAGTCCAGCTTGTATTTGGCTGAGGCAGGTTTGAAAATGAAAGGAGCATTCTGATTGGTTGCTACGGGCAACACGCCACTTATTGCTTGCATTAGTCAATACACTAGGCCCCAATTGTCGTAAATAAAAGCGCTTGTACGATGTGTAAACCCCCCCCCCCCCCTCGGATATATTATCATGTGTCACCCCCTCTGGTAAAATAAGTGAAAATAGACGGATAGGGTTTTACGGGGCGACATATGTTGACGTTTGCGTGTTGTGCTGGCGGCATCACAAATAACAAAAAGTGACGGCGGTAGCTTGATAATCATTAACTTATGGCGACATGACAGTTGCAAATATGCTGGTGTGTGCCGGGCCCGAAGCCGCCATGGAGTCCCAGCTTGGGAATAAATTATAGTATGGGCCAGGCAAAATATTACAGCAAAATAATAAGAAAAAAAACAACTAAAACCGACAGCGCTTTTTTTGCCAGCTGTGTTTTTAACTGACTGAACGCAGACCCGTTAAAGTACATTCGGCTGTTCGCGTAGGTGTATTTTACGTGGACCGATGGTCTGTGTAAAAGAATGGCAGCATGTCCTATACTGGTCCAGAATCACCCATGAATGTCTATAGGTGTGTAAAAAAACGCAGCAAACACGGACGTTTTCATATGTGCCCGCTGCGCCTTTTACGCGTGTTGTCAGGAGGCAGTAAAAAAAAAAGGGACATCAGTCCTGCTTCTTGCATTTTTTCTTTTGCACACGTCAAAAACGGATGGTGTACAGGCCTAAAAACGTACATAGGCAACGAAAAATGCACGTAGCACGCAATATCGTCGGCCTATTTTTCTCAGCGCGAAATTGCATGTGCGC